>NC_073412.1:12212793-12512793 GCF_028641065.1 Leucoraja erinaceus | reverse complement strand
CTGGCATGATCCCCGGCCCCCTCCTTCTCAACGCTCCTGCCCAGTTTGCTACTTTGTGCAGCCAGGTCTTGCTGACCAGGGCCAGACTCTCCACACGCTGTGGAAAGGAACTCTTCTTCCCCCCCCCCCCCCCCCCCCCCTCCAGCGGCGCTGTCCTTTTACAACTGCTTTCCACGTCACACAGTTCCAGGGTCGAAGGCGTGGCAGGTTCCGTGGAGCAGTCGCTACTAGATTGTCATTGCTTGGCCAACTCAACTCCAGAGGATGGCCACTGCCCCAGCGAAAAGCTGCTCCGTCTTCCCGCCTTGGGAAACGCACCTTAGTCCTGGTAGAATGTCGTCATCAGCCTAGCCACCCAGCCAGAGAATGTCAATCAGCTGCCAGCAATGGGGGATAGACTTGGCTATCTCTCAGTACAGCAACATTGTTCTTGATGTTGCTGTACTGAGGGCTAGCCAAATCTATCTTTCTTAGCTGACAACCTAACCTTCAATCTCCAAGACGCAGGTAAATTTTCGGGACCTATATTAGGGTAAATAAATAGTGTCTCCATTGCCGGGAAATACGGTACCTACAGGATGGTGTTGAATATTTTCCACTTAATAGAAATGCAATTTAGCTTAAACTTGCAGACTAAATGAAGCAAATTCCACCACTTACCTGCTTGTGGTGCAGTTCCTTAGCTTATTGATTGTGCACTGACATGGTGGAAATGATCCAGATATAATGATCTAAACAAAGTGCAGAAAATACCAAATAATAAGTGTATTGATGCTGGAAATTATTTTGGGGAATAGAAAATGTGTGAATGTGTGTCTTGGACAATGGATGAGGGCATGTACCAGGATGCTGGTAGTAGGCCACAGGTCTATATCCCAAATAAAGTGTGGACAGCTAGGGGTTTCCTCTAAGGGATGGAGAGTGCAAGGTGAGTTTTATGGGGATGTATTAATCATCTGGAAGCCAGCAGCATGTGCTCGGGGACTGTATTGAGTGTTCGAGTTCACCCTCTTGAGACTGGGAGTCCCCCCAGTAGCTCCCCCCTCTATTCCTCAGTCTCTATTCCCCAGGCACCAGAAGAGTGGTTGGATTTGACATGTGACTGGAGGAATTGCAGGGCATTTTGTGTCAGGGTTGCTGCGAAATGAAGTTAGCAACTGGCCAAAGTGGCAAACAATTGTCATTGTGTTGTGCAGCACTGGAGTCGCTCCTTCGGCCCACCATTTGCCCTTTTTGCCCTCACTACGACCATATTCTTTGCCTTAGAGACGTAGAAAAATAGGTGCAGGAGCAGGCCATTCGGCCCTTCGAGCCAGCACCGACATTCAATATGATCATGGCTGATCATCTAAAATCAGTACCCCGTTCCTGCTTTGCTCCCATCATTCCTTTAGCCCTAAGAGCTAAATGTAACTCTCTTTTGTCAGTGAGAGTATCTGTCTAAATGCTTCTTAAATGCAGTGATTATATCTTCCACCTCTGGCACTGCATTCCAGATGTCAACTACTTTGTGCATAAAGAAAACAACCCCTTGGATCCCCTTTAAGCTCCTTCCTCTCACCTTATACTATTGCCCTCTAGTTTTTGATCATCCTACACTGGGGAAAAGAGATTCTGGCTCCTTTGCTCCTCCTTTGCTCCAAGGATAATAGGCCCACTCTCTCCTCAAAACTAAAGTCCTCTCATCCTTTGTTCTATTTCCATTGTTCTATCTTCTGCAGGTTGTGAACATTCCCGTGTCATCCTTGGCTTAGACTGGCTCCTCATTAGGAAGTAGATTTTAAAATTCTCCCCTTTCCAGCCTTGCCATCCTTGGATCTATAATATATTTCAGTGTAGCACTCCAGTTAAGGCCTGGCTAACATCTCCGATTTCACTTCTTCCACCATTGAGTGTGTCTGCTACTACCCAAGACTCTCAGCACTCTAATTCCATCTCTAACCCTCCTATCCTCAATAGAATATTAAGGAAACCTATTTTGATGAAGATTTTGACAATCTGCCAGAGGTTCTCCTTGTGTGGCCTAGTTAATTTTGCCTGCTCTATAAAAATTCCCTTGGATGCTTCAGTATATTAAAAAATACCATCTTGTTTAAAATCGTGCATCTGCAAGTGCCAGAAGTCTGAAATAAAAGCAGAGGTTGGTGTAGACACTCGACAGGTTGGGCAACACTGTGGGGAAGAGGAACAGAACTCACCTTTCAGGTTGAAAACCCTTTATCGGAGCTTGGAGCATGAATAAAGGCTAGATTTAAGGTGCGGAGCAGGTGGGCCATTGGGGAAGCACACTAGCTGCAACCTTTACTCACATTCCCAGTTTTGATGAAGGGCTTGTATCCTGATACATCAACTTTCTCATTCCCCATGTACAACCTGCTGAATGTGTCCAGCACTTTGTAGTTGTGCTGTGTTATTTAGTGTAACATGGGCTATAGTGAAAGAACATTCAAACTACATTTACTCTGGATTATAATTGGTTCATAGCCAACCCATTTATTTCAAAGGTAGACAAAATTGCTGGAGAAACTCAGCGGGTGCGGCAGCATCTATGGAGCGAAGGAAATAGGCAACGTTTCGGAACGAAACGTTGCCTATTTCCTTCGCTCCATAGATGCTGCCGTACCCGCTGAGTTTCTCCAGCAATTTTGTCTACCTTCGATTTTCCAGCATCTGCAGTTCCTTCCAGCCCCGACCACGGGTGAACTTTGGGGAACATTAGAGGAAGAGGACTGACTTTGGTGCCTTCCCTCACAGTGGGAAAATTTGATTCTGCTGTGTGGGGATGTTTTATGTTGAACTCTTTTATCATGTGTGCTTTATATTTGATTGTATGGTAATCACATTTCACTGTGCCAAATAAATGTATCTTGTATCTAGTACCTTAACCATTTATTTCAAGTAGTACATTGTAAACCGTGTATTAATGTTGTACAAAACCCTTCAATGGTATCATTTTACTGTGAGTAAATTGGACTAGCCATCAATGTATTGTAAGTGGAGCTATAATGACATTTTCCTTTCCCCTCTCAGAGTTGGTTCCGGTCATTACACTGCGTATGCAACCCACGAAGGTCGCTGGTTCCACTTCAATGACAGTACTGTTACATTGACTGAAGAAGAAACTGTAGTGAAGGCCAAGGCCTACATCTTGTTCTATGTGGAGCGCCAGACCAAATCAGGACCGGGCACCAAACTTTAATGCAACCTAACATTTTTTTTATATGCCAGCGTTTCCCTGCAAATACTGAATTGAAATGCGCACAAACAGTTCTACATTTCCACAAGTACTTGATAGTTCAAGACTTCTTTTCATCTTGCACTTTTAAATCGCTGATGAGAATTGTGTTCATTGCACCATTACCGCAATGGTGGGCACCTGGTCCAGTTTTAGCCTGTCACAGAATATTTTGAAATCTGTAGTGGTTGCTGTTAATCAAGAACTTGGTAGCTCTGACATTGAAATTTGATATTTTAAAATGGCTTCTTTAGTGTAAACTGTAGGGTAGCATTGGTTGCCTCCAAGGTGCATTTACAGCTGGGTTCAAGCAAACCTCTCGCAAAACATCATGATTCGCGACTTCCAGATTTAATCAGCATTCAGCTCGAGTTTCAGCAGTCAAAATCTCTGGGAGAATGATTTGAGTAACTACACAAGACTAATAAGCAACTGTGTGGGTCGGTTACTCGAGGGTTCTTTTTTAGCAGGCTGCTATTATTTTCTTTGCTCCTTCAAACAAGTACTGTGTAGACATGGGCTTGAGTATTATCAGATACGTAAAGTGTAAATACACCTTGACTTTGCAGTGCTATACCTTGTGCACTTGTATCTGCCCAAGAATTTTTTTTTAATTGAAAATCGATCACTGTCTAATTTTTGTTGCCATTTTTCATGCAACCATTGTAAACACTGGTAACCCAGAGCAAAGGCAAACTGCTCCACACTTGCTTATGTTGCACAATTCAATTTATGTTTTTACATTTTAGTTTGGGTATTCATCTTTGATTTTTTTTTAAAGGCGTCATTTTCCTGATGCATCGCTAGACACTATTGAATCTTTCAGAAAAACAAACGAGTTTTGTTTTAAAAAAAATAAAAAATGATGGAGCAAAAAATAAACGGAACTGAAAACAAAATTGGACTCTGGTTTATCCCAATACTTTGCTGGGCAGAGTAGGGTTTCTGTTCAGCTGTCCGTATCACTCGGTGGCGATGGATTGCTAAGGTTTAATTAGAAACAGGCTGGGAAGAAAGGCTTGTAATCTGCAGTTTTTACACGATGAAGAGAAGTGAAAAAAGATGCCAGGCTACAACAGAGGAGACTGGCAGAATGGCGCATCCGTAACACGCTTGTGTTCACAACTTGAAACCGTGGGCGACAGCTGCACACACGCAAAATGGGTATATTTTCATGCCAGAATGAAGCCTTTTTTGTCAAAGGAACGTTATCATTAATCCTGTTATGGTGGCCTAAGTAGTGTTTTGGAACTGAATGTTTAAATTGCGTAATGATATGAAGTGGTGTATTTGCATGTGGATGTTGTGTAACAGGGCGGCAACAGTGGAAGCAGCAGCCAGCAGAAACGTTCAACACCAACCGGTCTTTTAAATGTGAAAACACCCACTAAACTTGAATCTGACTTTTAAAACTGTACAAACTTATTTAAATGTTAATGTTTTTGGTTGCAAAATATGAACTGACATCGTAATAACATGAGATTTATTCAGTTTCAACCCCACAACAAACCTGATTGTATATGTACTACTATGGCTGCTTATAATGGTATGTATATTAGTAAATGTTCATGTATTGTTTCACTGATAGTAAAGTGCAATGTTAATGATGCAAAACTTTGCATTTTGTCTTCAATTATAAACCTTTTCATAAACTCAGCATTGCAGCCCTTGTATGTGTAAAATTGATTAAGGTATAATATTTGTTTAATAATTAGCTGTGATTCTGGGAAATAATTCTAATCAACAGTTCTTGTGTCGCTTGGAAATTCTTTACAAAGATGAATCCATTTTTTAAAAACCATCTCACAAAATATTTCATTGCCCTATATCCTCCACAAATGTAAGTCCATCTGTGTACATCTGCCCCTTTAAAAGAAAATGTGACTACAATCAAAATTGGTTCTGCCGTTGGATTTCAGACATCCAATGGGCACCGAAAACTCTTGAATAAATGTACATTATTTATTTCTGTAACTCTTCCCCATGCAACATAAATAACCTGGAGAAGAATTCTGAGCCAAAATCTCCCCCTTCCCAGTTCTCCCACCAGTCTTACTGTCTCCGACTACATTCTATCTCCGTCTCGCCTACTCCCCTGACATCAGTCTGAAGAAGAGTCTCGACCTGAAACGTCATCCATTCCTTCCCTCCAGAGATGCTGCCTGTTCCGCTGAGTTACTCCAGCTTTTTGTGTCAACCTTCCGAGCCGAAACATCGTTTGTCCATTGCCGTCTCAGACACTGCCTAACACACTGAGTTCCTGCAGCACTTTGTGACTTGTTCAAGATTTCAGCATCTACAGTTCTTGGTGTCCACACGAATAACCTGTCTCCTTGGCTATTTTGAGTCGCGTCCCTGTCTGAAAAGCTGATTTAGAAGAGAAATCTGGAATGGCTTGTATCCCCACAGATCTCTGTGATATTACAGCCACTTTCCAATGCCAAATATGTCCTTGGTTTATCAGAGGATCTCATTTTATTTCCATTCCCATATTTGCGAACCACTGATGTTTAAGAAGGAACTGCAGATGCTGGAAAATCGAAGGTAGGCAAAAGTGCTGGAGAAACTCAGCGGGTGCAGCAGCATCTATGGAGCGAAGGAAATAGGCAACGTTTAGGGCTGAAACGTTGCCTATTTCCTTTGCTCCATCGATGCTGCTGCACCCGCTGAGTTTCTCCAGCACTTGTGTACCTTTGCTAACCACTGAAGTGAGAGAGTTCAGTGGAGGGGTAGTTGGGGCTGTCTTTGGGCAAATACATGTTCACCAATTCAATGGAGAGACAAAAGACGAGATGCTAGAATCGAGCAGTTTCAGTTCAGCGCCCTTAAGACTGATCCACTTGAACAACAGCCTGAAGATTCAATCAAAAATGTTGCCTGTCCATTCCCTCCACAGATACTGCCTAACTCGGAGTGCCTTTAGCACACAAGTGCTAAAGCATCTGTCTGTCTGTCTGTCTGTCTGTCTGTCGTCCGTCCGACTGCCTTTCTGCCTTTTGATTCGTTCCATCGTGTGATGTCACAATGCCCAATGCTCGCAGATGTCCAATCGGAATGGATCCATTTACATGTACGGCTGCCGGCTGCCTTTTTTCCTTTGATTCCTTGCCACGCCAAATCCAGACGCACAATCGCCGAGATCTTTTCCATTTCGGTAGAGATCTCACTTTTCTTTCTAAGTATCCACTCCTCAATACATTTCGTTGTGTTTAAGTACACGTTTTTAATCAAATCCTTCTACCCCACCCTTTTTCTATGTCTTTTAAGAGGTGCTAAATAAGTTTGGTGTGTTTTCTTTGAAGAATGAGTGATGGCTTGGTATTGAGACAGGAAATCTTGAGAGGACGATGCAGTGTAGATATGATTTTATTTTTCCACAAGTCGAAAAGGCTTGAATGACGAGACCTAGTTACAAGATGAGGGCATGGACTAAAGTGTCGGGTGGTGAATCTGTAGAATTCTCATCGCCAGGGGGCTGTGAAGGCTAGATTATTTGGTGGTGGGGGGTTAAAATAGTAGATAATGTTCACAAACCTGGTGTCAAAGGCAATGGGGAAACTGGGAAGGAGATAAGACTTTAGGCAGAACAATCGAGATAATGAATGGCAGGGCAGACTGAAGATGTCAGGTGCCTGACTATTATTTTTGTTCTTGCGATCCTTTAACTATGCATCCTCCCTGCACTAACCTTGTATCAGTTGCTTCTCTTGTATTTAAAACGTTATCTGTCCGTGTTTTGCAAATATTCAATGACTGAGCTTTGTGTTGAGAATCCCTATGCTCTTGGATGAAGAGATCTCTTCTCTCTCTCTGTGGATTGGCACAAAAGCTGGAGTAACTCAGCAGGGTCAGGCAGCATCTCTGGAAAAAGGAATAGGTGACGTTTCGGGTCGGCCAAAATCTCGCTTCTGGAAGTGTGTGAATCAAAATAAATTGTAGGTAGGTGGCAGGAAACTTGGAGGAATGGTAAACAAAAATAGTATTAAGGAATTATTGGTGATTATATCTGATTATAGTATTGGTGATTATTAAACACCAATAACTTAGCAAATTTAGTAGATGCGTAGTGTACAAAAGGCACAAAGTGCTGGAGTAACACAGCTGGTCAGGCAGCATCACAGGGTGACTTAGAAGTCTATAAATCTTTCAAAGTAGAGTCCGTACTGTGATGAAGGGCAGTCCTTCACATAAATAGCACGTTGAACATGTGTCAATGGTTCATTGCAAACCATTTTGATTCACACACTTCCTAAGGTGAGATACACTGCTGGAGATTAACTAGAGGGTTCTGGGGTTGAGGTAATAATGAAAAAGTTGGCACTGTTCTCCTTGGATCAGAGCAAACTGATTAAGGTACGCAATAAGAGGATCAACGGGCAATCTGCTCCCAATAACGAGATCCAAGACCAAGGAGCAGATTTAAGTCAATTGACGAAAGATGCAGGATGGTGGTGATGGAGTGGAATGCACTGTCTGCATGTCTGGGCGATATTGATTCATGTGGCTTTCAAAGAGGAAATTGATTATATATTTGAAGATGATAAATCTGCTCGGGCTCTGGGTCAAGTATTGAGTGGCTACTCCACCAAGGACCATTACAACGGATACACGGTTATAGGCGGTGTGCTCTGTTCATTACTTCCTGCATCATGTTCCTGGAGAAAGGAATAGAGGTCACCTTGACCAAGCAATGGTGAAGTCAAAGAAAAAACAGTCCAATGGTGCTCTCGAGAAGATGTCTGTGTTGCTGGAGGTCATTTGTCTCAGTCCCACGGTGGCGCAGCAGGAGAGTTGCTGCCTTAAGGGCCCGTCCCACTTTCACCACCTAATTCATGACCTTTTTTTCTCGTGGACATTTTTCATCATGTTGAAAAAACGCCCCGACCTACTTGCTACGACCGACCTACCTACGACCTCGTGACAACCAAGCTGCGAGTATGAGTCAAGGGCAAACTCGGCAGAGGTCGTGAATTAGGTCGTGAAAGTGGGACAGGGCCTTTACAGCTCCAGACTCTGGGTTCGATCCTGACTATGGGTGCTGCTTGTATGGATTTTGTATGTTTTCCCTGTGACCGTGTGGGTTTCCTCCGGGTTTTCCAGAGATGCTGCCTGTCCCGCTCAGTTACTCCAGAATTTTGCGGATCTTGTTAACACCGGTTCTGCAGCTCCACAGTGCTTCCTCTCACACAGGCTGCTCACCCTGACTCTCCACTCCCTGACACACTGCCCATAAAGCCTCTCATCTCAGGGCTGGCTCTGTGGACTGCCTTGTGACCCTCTTCATAAACATTGATAATGCATGTTCTACTGTCAGATGCTGTGTCTGTACAATGCTGCCTCTCCTATCGCTGGCTCTGTGAGCAGGCAACACCTCTTGTTACACACACACACACACACACACACACACACACACACACACACACACACACACAGCCCGTACATAGATAGGCCTGTGTTCCTGTAGATTTTGACCCATGAGATCCTCCTGTTTTAGTTTACTAGTGCCACGTGCAATGAGGTATAGTGAGAACCTTTTGTTTGCATGCTGCCCAGTCAATGCAAAGCCTATACATGATTACAAGCGAGTTGTTTACTGCACAGATAAAGGATAATGGGCAAGATAAAGATAGTTCAAAGGTCTTCAAGGAGGTAGCTGGGCTTCTGGGACTGCACTCTAGCTGATGAGAATGGTTCAGTTTAGAGATACAGTGCGGAAATGTGCTAATGGTTGCACGGGCCGTTTGTGAGTTCATCTGATATTCTTGTCATCAGGAGTTAACTTCCAGTTGCAAATGAGTTTGGGTTTGGGTCAGGAATGCCTATTTCAAACAGTCTGGTATAAAAGAATGCTTTGGGTGTTTGATGAGCCGTATAAATCAAGGATTTCAAACGTGTTGTTAACATTCTGAGTAGTTAATGTTCATTGCAGGAACTAATATCACGCGTCCAGTTTATCAGGAGGCGATGGTGAAGTCCGAGAGGTGCAGGCTTCTAAATTTAAACAACAGTTGCCATCTTGACAAGAGGCTGCATTCCTAACCCATATAAGTCCACGTTGCTGTTCGAGCAGCTTGCATGGGGCAGATTTCCCAGAAGTTGATTTGTAATTTGCTCTGTGGAGCCAGAGTGCAAAGACTCGCTTCCAATGCTGCTGACAGATTTAAACCGAGAGTGCCTGCTGCATATTTTCTCCTTTTTGGACAAGGAGAACAGGAAGAGCATGTCAGAGACTTGCGGAGCGCTGCGGGAAGTCTTCCATGACCCTGCCCTGTGGTCCCTGTTGTGCTTCTCCTCACCGTTGGAGCTAAAGAAGGACAACTTTGTGCTCAGCCCCGCGCTGCGATCGCTGGCTATCTGCTGGCACTCCAGCCGAGTTAAGGTGTGTAACATTGAGGACTGGGCCAAGAGCAGCTTCCAGAGGGACATCTGTAGCCGCCACCACACTCTGGTCAACGGCTTCCTGGCTGAAGTCAGCTGCAGGTCAGTAGAAGGCAGAGCATCTCCTCACTGCCAGGGCTATGGGGAGAAAGCAGGAGAATGGAGATGAGAGGGAAAGATAGATTGAATGGCGGAGTAGAGGAATATAATGTGGAAACAGGCCCTTCGGCCCAACCTGCCCATACTGGTCAACATGCCCCAGCTACACTAGTCCCACCTGCCTGCGTTTGGTCCATATCCCTCCCAACCTGTCCTATCCATGTACCTGTCTAACTGTTTCTTACAAATGTTTGAATAGTCCCAGCCTCCTGTAGCAGCTTGTTCCACACATCCACCACCCTTTGTGGTAACAGGGGCTTGATGGGACAAATGGCCTCGTTCTGTTTCTAGAATGTGTGAACTTTTGAACACAGAGCTTATTTACTGTGATTTTTTTTTACACACACGAGGAACTGAAGACATTGTTAAAAACTAACATGTTCAATGTTGCGGTCCTCTGGTGCTCGGGGAACTCAAACACCCTGGCCTTGTTCTTCCAAACGCCTGTAGATCCACGGGTGGTGCCTGAGAATGGAAAACTGCAAATGTTACACCATTTGTCAGAATAAGATATTGGGACAAACCCTAACTACAGTGGCGAGGAAGGTTCTAGAATCAATCATCAGGGGCAGAATTTACTCGTGTTCCATCCTGACCTTGGGTGCTGTCTGTGAGGAGTTTGCAAGTTCTCATTACTACGTGGGTTTCCTCCAGGTGCCCGTTTTCTCCCACATTCCAAAGACGTGCAGATTTGTAGGTTAACTGGCCCTGTGTATATTGCCTCAGTGTATATTGATGGAACATAGAACTAGTGTGAACGGGTGATCGATGGTCATGTGGGCTTGATGTATCCATGCTGTATCACTAAAACTAAATTAATTGTGATGAGTTTGGATTGATCAGTTCAAGGTAGGGTAGACGCCAGAGGGGTCAAAATGAACACAAGGATGTTGTGTCGGTGCAGGGAGTGGTTGGGGTGAGGAGGAGGAGGAGATGATCAGGGAGGAGTGGGTGTGTCTGGGCAAGGTGGACAGGCAGAGGAGCAGAGCAAATGTACCCGAGTGCTGTATGTAATATGTGATTGCTCACTCCCAGCTTGCTTTGATAGCTTCCCATGCCTTCACCCATGCGATTAGCTCTTTGCCTGCTGGCTGAGACTGCATATCGAATACTGAAGGCAACACAAGGAACAGCAGATACTGGAATCTTGAGCAAAACACAAAGTGATGGAGTAACTCCTCGGATCAGGCAACATCTGTGGAGGGAACGCTCGTGGCATTTTGGGTCGATACTCTTCTTTAAGTTGAAGGATATTGGACCACAAAGACGTGGATTGGCGGGGCATTGTAGGGTAGTGTCTCTTAACTGCCCAGGCCTACTGTTCATTTCTTCACTAGAATGATATTATTAACATTATCATAGACCACAGAAACAAGAGGTTCAGGCCCAACATGTCCATGCAACCAATTTGCCTACAGGCACAGTGTTGCAGCGGTAGAGTTGCTGCCTTACAGCGCCAGAGACTCGGGTTCAATCCTGACTACAGGTCCTGTCTGTATGGAGTTTGTACGTTCTCCCGGTGACTGAGTGGGTTTTATCTGGGTGCTCAGGTTTCCTCCCACACTCCACAAAGACGTGCAGGTTGGTACGTTAATTGGCTTCGGTAAAATTGTAAATTGTCCCTAGTGTGTAGGATAGTGTTACTGTGCGGAGATCGCGGGTCGGTGTGGACTCAGTGGGCTGAAGAGCCTGCTCATAAGATCATAAGGAATAGGAGCAGAATTAGGCCATTTGGCCCATCAAGTCCACTCTGTCATTCAAGCATGGCTGATCTATCTCTCCCTCCTAAACCCATTCTCCTGCTTTCACACCATAACCCCACACCCGTACCTGTTTCCGCGTTGCATCTCTAAAACTAAAACGAAACACTGACAGATGAAAACATGTGTGCCAAATGCTTCTTCACCATCCTACCGACCCATGCAGCCACTTTCATGGAACTAACCATTTGTGGCGGTTCCTGGGGAGTGGGCCACTCCCTGGTTCATCCCCCTCGGCACTCGATGGACTGGTCCGGGGGCAACTCCCAGCCACGAGATAAGAGCGGGGATTTTTGGGGCGAATCCAGTCTTCAGTCTCTCACTGAAGCGGAGAGTAGTGTGCTGTGCTCATTAAAGCCTCTACAGAATTTGCCTTGCCTTAGGTATAAAGTGCCATCACTCCCTACTTCCTTCCAGCGCTGCTCAGCAGTTTCATGGCCATCCTGTAAAGCCCTGATCACTCCAGGCCTCTCCTCTGCTGCTGACCCCTCATTCCTATCATCCCTCTGTTGCCTTCTCCAGCCTCACCAACAAAGGGGTCCGTGAAGCCCTTTGAATCTGACACCATTCTCCCCCCCCCCTTGAGATCAAGTCCCCAGTGGCCTCACCCATGCCCCTTCCGTGTCCTGCATTAGCACAGACATCACCCTTGCCCGAATATCCCCAGTGATATTCCCCTCCTCACCTTCAAGGGTGACACAGCTGGTAGAGTTGCTGCCTTGGACCCAGGTTCAATCCTGACCTCGGGTGCTGTCTGTGTGGAGTTTGCACATCCTCCCTGTGACCGCTTGGGTTTCCTCCGGGTGCTCCGGATTCCTCCCACTTCCCAAAGACTCTGTAAATTACCCCTAGTGTTTAGGTAGTGGATGGGAAAGTGGGATAACATCGAACTAGTGTGAACAGATGGTTGGTGTCAGTATGGGCCCAGTGGGCCGAATGGCCTGTTTCCCTGCTGTATCTCTAAAGAAAACTCCAACTTCAAACTCCTTTACAACACAAGACCAGGGGAAAGAGTAACATGTTCTGAGGCTCCTGGGCTTACGAATAACTTTGAATAAACGAGTTTATGCAGATTTTTTTACATATCTTCAAGCTAATTATGTTTCATGATATTAATGTCTAGATACTGTACATTCCATTAGTTTAATTCTGAGTAGTGTTCGGGTGATTACTGAACAAAATGAAGAATTAGCAGAGTAATACCTAATGGGCTGCAGGGGAAAATGGACATGAAGGAACCAGCTCACACTTCCCAGAACGAGTTCCTTGCAGAATCCAGGGGCCACCTGTGTTCGGAGAATGTGTCGGAAAGAACTGCAGATGCTGGTTTACACCGAAGATAGATACAGAATGCTGGAGTAACTCAGTAGGTCAGCCAACATCTCTGGAGAAATAGAATAGGTGACGTTTTGGATCGAGACCCTTCTTTAGCTGAAGACGGGGATGGTGAAGGGGATTGATTAATGCAGTCTGTTGCTGGCGCTGCAGGTTCTGCTGTTACTTCTCCCTTCTTGTTATCCAGGGACACAAACCGATCCTTCCAGGGCAGTGACCACTTCTTCCAATTGTTGCTACATTCATAGTTGCCAACCTGGTACCCACATTAGGAGAAGCAGAGCAGTTACAGGCCCACACAACACCAGTACTCACTGCTCCCAGGTGACTCTCAGCTTAGGCTGGCTCAGTTTAATTCTGCACTCAACTTGCACTCTGGCCTTGTCCACTGGTCTAATAAAGCCCGAGCTACCATGCCCTGTGCGGCATTCAGGCCTTGGGGCACGACAGCCAAATTCACCAATTTGTGATCATCTCATTCTGGAAGATTTGCCATTTCTGGTCCCTCTGTATCCACTGTACTGGAATTCCTCCTTAAATCCACATCTCCTTTGGGAAAGTCCGCAAAGCCTGGACTTCGCTGACCAATCTTGTCACAGGGGGCAGAGGGAGGCAAGTACTTTTGGCTGCCAGCACTAAACACGTGCGATTAGTTGCACTCAACTCCATATGTCCAGAAGTGAGAGGAGCAGAAATAGGCCATTGGGCCCATCAAGTCTACTCCATTCAATCCTGGCTGATCTATATATGGACACACGAGAGGGGATCGATTGTATGAATCGTCTGAGACCAGTTCAACTTCACTCTCAAGCCTGCCCTCTGGCCTTGTGTCAATTTTGTTTTAACTTTTCTATGAAATGTTTGCTCTGCTAATAATACAGAACTAATATGCAATTTGTTTGAGCAATGACTGGGTAGGTTAGGTGGACAATGCTCTATAAAGGGTAGTTTGCACGACATAATAAACAGATGGCATCACCTCACTACCACTTGTACATCAAGGCTGCGGCACTCACTGTTTCTGGATTCACTGCAGTAACACAGCAACTGGCTCTGCCAACTTCTCACAGAGCCACCAGCTCTACAGTGGAGAGGGAAGAGCTGGAGGTGCGTGGGCCACCACTGGTACTGGGTCCACCACTGGCACTGGATCCACCACTGGCACTGGGTCCACCACTGGCACCACTGGCACTGGGTCCACCACTGGCATTGGTTCCACCACTGGCACTGGGTCCACCACTGGCATTGGTTCCACCACTGGCACTGGACCCCCCACTGGCCCCCAACTTCACGATTCCACCCACTGGCAGTGGGTCCACCACTGATGGAATCAAGGGCATGGGGCCACCACTGGGGGAAAAACTTCAGGAAAGGTATATGGGGGAAAAGCAGGAACAGGGTAGTGATTCTGGATGATCAGCCATGATCATATTGAATGGCCTACTCCTGCATCTATTGTCTATGTGTTCTCTATTTCTGTTCCAGTGCGTTTCTGTCAGTGGGTGTTTTTGCAGTGGAGTCATCAGAATTATGTCTGAAACAAAGCAGGTAATTACTGTGCAGTGAGTAGTTCCCACAGATAAACCAATATTCTGTTAGTTTTGGTGGATGTAACCATTGTCCATTATACCAGGGAGAGATGGTCCTAGAGAGAAGTGGTGTCAGTCTGGTCATTGGCCGTGCTCCTTGATTAGTGTCTGGGCAAGTGTGCATGCAAGTGTTATTGCATTAATGCAGTATTACAGATTAAAGCCCAGTAACATTTGACTTTAAGTCAATTGCAATCTCTATAATCATTGTGATGTTTTCAGGTGTCCAAACTTGCTGTCATTAACCCTTGCTGGGTGTGGACACCTTACAGACGACTTCATCTCACAAATCCTGGGCCGATGCAGCAAACTAAACACGTTGAAGCTGGAGAACTGTGCCCGCCTGACGGACAAAAGTCTGGAGGCCGTTGCCATCCACGGGGGCAACTTGAGGACGTTGAACGTGGACTTCTGCCGGAATATCACACAGGAGGGCCTGGACCGGATCGGTCGGACCTGCCCATCACTGCGCCTCCGTGCAGATCACAGCGCTGCAATGATTCCTGATCAGCCCGACACAAGCGACAGCCTCGGGAAAGGGAGGAAGATGCGAGTGCCCTGGTAACACTGCAACTCCTGGACTAAGGGAAGACAAGGACATGTCCGAGTTGTGAGTCTCTGACTGCGACAAATCTTCACAAGGACAGTAGGTGTCTCCGTGAGGGACGGGGAAAGACAAGTGTTGCCGTGGTTATATTTTATGTCTCTCTGGTCAGTCATACAGCAAAGAAACTGGCCATTTGGCCCAACTTGCCCTCGCCGATCAAGATGTCCCACCTGCCTATTTTTGGCAGATATCCCTCTATCGTTCCTATCCATGAACTTGCCCACGTCTTTGAAACGTTGTTATAGTCCTGTATAACTTCAGCTTCCCCGTCTGGCAGCTTGTTCCATACACCCACCACTCTGATAGTCATACAGCATGGAAACAGGCCCAACTTGCCCACGCTGGCCAACATGTCCCTGTTACACTAGTCCCAGCTGCCTGCGTTTGATCCATATACCTCCAAACTTGTCCATGTACCTGTCTGTTTCTTAAATGTTGGGATATTTCCTGCCTCAACTACCTCCTCTGGCAGCTCGTTCCATACACCCACCACCCTTTATATGCAGAAGTTACCCCTCGGATTCCTATTAAATCTTTTCCCCTTCATCTCAAACCTATGTCCTCCTGTCATCGATTCACCTACTCTGAGCAAGAGACACTGTGCATCTATTCCCCTGATGATTTTATACAGAAGAATCTCAGAATTGCTCCGTGAAAACCCAACGGAGCTCTGTCCCTGACACCATCCACATGCATGTGGCTCAGAGCTGATTCAAGTGGTCGGACAGCTGTAGTGGTGAAAGGGGCGCTGCTCCATTACACCACCACCAGGGGGCTCTGCTCCCTTCACCACCACCAGGGGGCGCTGCTCCCTTTCACCACCACCAGGGGGCGCTGCTCCATTTAACCACCACCACCAGGGGGCGCTGCTCCCTTCACCACCACCACCAGGGGGCGATGCTCCCTTTCACCACCACCAAGGGGGCGCTGCTCCCTTTCACCACCACCAGGGGGCGCTGCTCCATTCAACCACCTCCAGGGGGCGCTGCTCCCTTCACCACCACCACCAGGGGGCGCTGCTCCATTTAACCACCACCCAGGGGGCGCTGCTCCCTTTCACCACCACCAGGGGGCTCTGCTCCCTTTCACCACCACCAGGGGGCGCTGCTCCCTTTCACCACCACCACCAGGGGGCGCTGCTCCATTTAACCACCACCAGGGGGCGCTGCTCCCTTCACCACCACCACCAGGGGGCGCGCTGCTCCCTTCACCACCACCACCAGGGGGCGCTGCTCCCTTTCACCACCACAACGGGGCGACGCCTCCTTCACCACCACCACCAGGGGGCGCTGCTCCCTTTCACCACCACCACCAGGGGGCGCTGCTCCCTTTCACCACCACCACCAGGGGGCGATGCTCCCTTTCACCACCACCACGGGGCGCTGCTCCATTTCACCACCACCACCAGGGGGCGCTGCTCCCTTTCACCACCACCACCAGGGGGCGCTGCTCCCTTTCACCACCACCACCAGGGGGCACTGCTCCCTTTCACCACCACCACCAGGGGGCGCTGCTTCCTTCACCACCACCACCAGGGGGCACTGCTCCCTTTCACCACCACCACCAGGGGGCGCTGCTCCCCGGACCCCAACTTCCTATTTTTCCAGGAGACCTCAGCACACAACGTCCAGCTCTAATGCTTCGCTTGAATCTTCCCAACTTGGCTTGTTCACCTAATTCTGAAGAGTCTCGACCCAAAACGTCACATATTCCCTCTCTCCAGTGATGCTGCCTGTCCCTGCTGAGTTACTGTAGCATTTTGTGTCTATCTTCACCTAAATCCATCTTCCAAATCTCCTTCAACCTCCACCTGCAGTCTCCTGAACCTCTCTTGTCAATTTGTCTCATCTGTGAAGGTGAGCTCCGTGTTCTCTGAAGAAAGTTTCTTCCCCACCTGATTTTTTTTTACTGCTGCAGTGTAATCGGCCATCTTATACTTCAATATGATTGTGCTTTTGTATCATAAGAGTTTTACTGAACTGCATGCAAAACAAACAGTCACTGAACATTGGAACATGTGACAATAAAGTACATTGGACCATTGGTGAAAGCCTCGTTTATTCCCTGGCCCAGAAATTCTGCCCACAATACAAGGATGTCAAGGGTTATGGGGTTGGGAGGGAAAGATAGATCAGCCATGATTGAATGGCAGAGTAGACTTGATTGGCCAAATTCTGCTCCCATCACTTATAACCTTATGATAGCTACAGGTCGGCTGGGCAGTGTGGGGTGGGGATCAGTGTCAGATGGGGAAACATCCCATGCATATTTTCCCCCCACTTAGTGTGGATATCAGTCAGGGTCCTGAAGCAATCCCCACCCAGAACGCAGCCTCAACGACAGGTTTGACTCGGCAGAGTTCGATGTTCCCAAATTTACAGCAGTTCTGAGTAAAGTCTGCCTGTGCTTGGCTTCTACTTTTCAACTGTTTTCACCCCTCTGACTCACTTCTCTCCTCCCACTCGGACTAGAGCCAATCAGTCGTATCTCTTGCTAATCTCCTGCCATGTGGGTTTCATCTGGGTGCTTCAGTTCCCTCCCACATTCCAAAGACATGCAGGTTTGTAGGAAACCTGCATGAGGGTGGGCAGGCCTGTTTCCACTCCAGTCTATGAACTGCTTTGGCTAGGTCTTTATTCCTTGGAGCTGCAGGTACAATAACAACATTTAAAAACTTATAGAGGTGTATAAAATCATGAGGGGATAGACGGGGTGAATGTATATCAACTGGCCATAAAGGCACATGAACAGGCAGCACTCAAGTGGGTCTGCAGATGCGATTGTGTACTAATCACTTTTTGATAGGCAAATGTTTGGACAAGGCCCAGTGATGAAAAATCAGACAGTGTGGGACAAAAAGATTGAAGAATTGAGAAGCCAGCACAAGTTTAGAGACAGTGAGTGAGTGACCCATCGGCCCACCGAGTCCATACTGACCAGCGATCCCCGCACATTAACACTGTCCCTCACACTCCAGGGCCAATTTACACTTACCAAGCCAATAAACCTGCAAACCTGTAGGTCTTTGGAGTATGGAAGGAAACCAGAGATATCGGAGAAAACCCACGTGGTCACGGGGCTAAAGTACAAACTCCGAACGGACGGACAGCCTCTGTGAGGCGGCAGCTCTGCGCTGGGCAGGAGAGCGGCTGCTGTCCCCTTCCACCACCACCAGGGGGCGCTGCTCCCTTTCACCACCACCAGGGGACGCTGCTCCCTTCCACCACCACCAGGGGGCGCTACTACCTTCCACCACCACCAGGGGACGCTGCTCCCTTTCACCACCACCAGGGGGCGCTACTACCTTCCACCACCACCAGGGGGCGCTGCTACCTTCCACCACCACCAGGGGGCGCTACTACCTTACCTTCCACCACCACCAGGGGGCGCCTTGTTGCGGGCTGGCTTGGTGAGACGGCAGCCCTTGTGTGACAGTGGAGCCACGGATAACGGAGGAGGCGCCTCCCTCAGCCCTCAGGCTCCACCTCCACCTTTTTCCTTTCTTCTCTCCACCTCCCCCCAACCCCCATCAGTCTGAAGGGTTTTGGCCCGAAACGTTGCCTATTTCCTTCGCTCCATAGATGCTGCTGCACCCGCTGAGTTTCTCCAGCATTTTTGTGTACCTTCGATTCTCCAGCATCTGCAGTTCCTTCTTAAACACTGTGGAAGATGCTGTTGGATCTGGGCTTCACGCCGCCAGGAGAAGAGCAAACAGTGAAGCGCTCCGTCTGTTGCGCGGATGTGTTTGACCGATCGAATGTGGAAGCGTTCCAAATTGTTGTGCACGATTTGTTTTTGCAATTGGACCAAACACATGGTGATTTTGTCCTCAGAGATTGTTGGCCCACTTGGTGCTGCGTGCTTCAGAAAAGAAATAGATGAACAAAATTGCTGTTAAAGCTGGAAATACTTTTCCTCAAGTGGTCACTTCGTAATTTCTTTCTCCAGGAGGCCCTAAATTTATTCATTTATTTTGCTACTGCAAAATATCTGCTCACACAAAAGTTAAAAAACAATTTGAAAGTAAGTGAATTATGTTGGGCTAGACTGTATATATTGTAAATAATTGTATACATACTGTAAATAATTTTTAGCACACTACACCTCCCAGCGGGCCTTGCGGCACACTACACCTCCCAGCGGGCCCTGCAGAGGATTCATTGGGTCTCTGCTGGGGTTCCGAGTCTCCCGTTGGAGGAGGGTGGTCAGGCGCTGGTCTGCATCCGTACCCAGGTGGCAGCTCTCCGTCTCAGGACCCTGCGGAGGTATATGCATCCCGAGTGTCCTCTTAGATAGCATGCGCTGGCCACATATTTTTTCTGCCAGGGCGCTGCCACCAGGAGGGCACACGCCTCCCGGCAGTGGGCATCAGTCGACACGCAGGGACCGTGATCCACTTAAAGCCAGGATTCTGGTCACCTTCAGCCAGGGCGCTGCTCCTCAGGGGGAGGAGGGTGTTGTGGATGCGAGGGTGGCCGGTCCTCACCCTGTCAAGGTGGGTATCGAGGAGAGGCGTGTGCATGAGCGATTCCGGCTGAGCTTACCCCCGCTCTGTCGGAATCGCTCATAGGACTTGCGGCCTGGGTCCCTTCCCGAGTACCGGCCCCAGCAGCATAAGCCGCCTTTCCGAGATGCCCAACGTGCCGTTCTGAGATGCTGAGAGGCACGAACTGTGCAGGCTTCTCCTGCACTCTACACTTCCTCGCCCTCCGTCCTGACACACCCTGGCGGTTCTTGCTACCACCTGGCGGCAGGAGCGGTCCCCAATGGAGGTCTCTCTTAAAAAAACGGGCCTTGCAATAACTACATCTCCCAGCAGGCCTTGCAATAACTACATCTCCCAGCAGGCCTTGCAATAACTACATCTCCCAGCAGGCCTTGCAATAACTACATCTCCCAGCAGGCCTTGCAATAACTACATCTCCCAGCAGGGCTTGCAATGACTACATCTCCCAGCAGGCCTTGCAATGACTACATCTCCCAGCAGGCCTTGCAATAACTACATCTCCCAGCAGGCCTTGCAATAACTACATCTCCCAGCAGGCCTTGCAATAACTACATCTCCCAGCAGGCCTTTCAATGACTACATCTCCCAGCAGGCCTTGCAATAACTACATCTCCCAGCAGGCCTTGCAATAACTACATCTCCCAGCAGGCCTTGCAATGACTACATCTCCCAGCAGGCCTTGCAATGAATACATCTCCCAGCAGGCCTTGCAATGACTACATCTCCCAGCAGGTCTTGCAATAACTACATCTCCCAGCAGACCTTGTAATGACTACTCTCCCATCAGGCCTGCAATGACTACATCTCCCATCAGGCCTGCAATGACTACATCTCCCATCAGGCCTTGCAATGACTACATCTCCCAGCAGGCCTTTCAATTACTACATCTCCCAGCAGGCCTTGCAATGAATCGCAGACTTCAAGCAGCCATTGCATGCAAAGGATATGCAACAAAATACTAAACATGACATTGCTGTGTCCCAAACATTGTGGTATCTTGAAATGTATAAACATTGCTGTAATTTCTACAAGGTGAAAAAAAAAGTATTAAAATACCCTTTAATAAAATCTGACAATGTGAACTTTTGTGATTTTGTGAAACCACATGTGATTTTTTTCTATTACAAATCTCAAATTGTGGAGTACAGAGGCAAATAAATAAATGATGGGTCTTTGTCCCGAACATTATGGAGGGCACTGTAAGTATGTGTACACATTGAACTGAACTTTTTACTTGCTTATTATATTGTTTACAGTGTAGTATTTTTACATATTCTGTTGTGCTGCTGCAATGAAGAATTTCCTTGTTCTGTCTGGGACATACAACAATAAAACACTCTTGACCCTTGTGACAATTTGGCCTCCATTTACCTTACTTTCAGACAGTGACAACACTTCTGAAGTACTTCATCTGCTGCTATGAGAACCTGACTTACACCGGAAAAGTGCCTTAGTTTTCAGCCACCAATGTCTGGATTCATTGAGGTGATGTGACATAGAGGGGGGAAAAAAAATCACAAGGACAAGCCATTTATTTCATAAGGTCATAAGTGATAGAAGCAGATTTAGGCCATTCAGCCCATCAAGTGCCATTTAATCATGGCTGATCTATCTCTGTCTCCTACCTTCTCCCCCATAACCTCTGACACCCATATTAATCAATAAGCTATCTATCTCTGCCTTAATAATATCCATTGACTTGGTCTCCACATCCTTCTGTGGCAAAGAATTCTACAGATTCACCACCCTCTAACTAAAGAAATTCTTCCTCATCTCTGCAGTATAATGCGGATAAATGTGAGGTTATCCACTTTGGTGGCAAAAATAGGAAAGTAGACTATTATCTGAATGGTGGCCGATTAGGAAAGGGGGAGATGCAACGAGACCTGGGTGTCATGGTACACCAGTCATTAAAAGTAGCCAATGTTGGGGAAGTCCAGAACAAGGGGTCACAGTTTAAGGATAAGGGGGAAATCTTTTAGGACCGAGATGAGGAAAACATTTTTCACACAGAGAGTGGCGAATCTCAGGAATTCTCTGCCACAGAAGGTAGTTGAGGCCAGTTCACTGGCTATATTTAAGAAAGTTAGATGTGGCCCTTGTGGCTAAAGGGATCAGGGGGTATGGAGAGAAGGCCGGTACAGGATACTGAGTTGGATGATCAGCCATGATCATATTGAATGACGGTGTAGGCTCGAAGGGCCGAATGGCCTACTCCTGCACCTATTTTCTATGTTTCTATGTCTATCTCCTTCCTAAAGGAAGGTCCTTTAATTCTGAGGCTGTGACCTCTAGTCCTGGACTCTTCCAGTAGTGGAAACATCCTCCACATCCAGGTCCATCCTCATGTATTTCAGGCTGAACCCGAAAATCCTGATCAAGTAAATGATTATTGGTCAAATTAAAAAATGTTTAATGCCTTTCCTGTACATTTGAACGTGAAAAATAAAGGAGCGATACAAGGAACTGCAGATGCTGGAATCCCGAGTAAAACAAATTGCTGGGGTAACTCAGCGGGTCAGGCAGCATCGCTGGAGAATGTTTGGGGTTGGGATTTTTAGCGATGTTTGGGGTTGGGATTTTTCTGACTGATTGTAAAAAAGTCACTGGATGGATTTAAGAGAGAGTTAGATAGAGCTCTAGGGGCTACTGGAGTCAAGGGATATGGGGAGAAGGCAGGCACGGGTTATTGATAGGGGACGATCAGCCATGATCACAATGAATGGCGATGCTGGCTCGAAAGGCCGAATGGCCTCCTCCTGCACCTATTATTTGTGTAAAAGAGGTGACTGTGGGACAAAGCCCGGCAAGTGATAGGTGCATACTCTAGCAATGTTGCTTGACCCACTGAGTTACTTGGTACGCTATGATGTGAAAAATAAATTTGTTTTATTCTTAATGCAGAATATTTTCAGAAAATGTGTTAGAACTTGAGACTGGATTCTGGTTTACAATTACATTATATCTTGCTTTAAACATTATTCTATTTATCCTGGATCTGCACTGTGCCCGACTTGACTAATCACATATAGTCTTTTTGCTGACTGGATAGCATACAACAAAAAAACTGTCACTGTACCTCAGCACATGTGACTGTAATAAAACTAAACTAAATACAATGTGTCGGAAGGAACTCCAGATGCTGCTCTACCGAAAATAGACACAAAATGCTGGAGTGGTGGCATCTCTGGAGGGAAGAATGGGCGATGTTTTGGGTCAAGACCCTTCCTCAGTCTGAAAAGGATCTTGATCCGAAACGTCACCCATTCCCTCTCCCCAGAGATGCCCGTCTCGCTGAGTTACGCCAGCATTAAACTAAATACAAGGCAAGCCGCTGATTATCACGGGGAATTCAACCATTTCAGGTTTGCCTCTCATATTTCCACCATTCACTATTTTTTCCCTTCTATTTTTATTGCCGACTTGCAGCTCCCAAGACCACCCCTTTACAGGCCTTACATTTGTCAATCAGGTGAGAATTCAAGATTTTGGCTCACCATCGCCTCCTTGAGGATGGTTAGGACAGGCAGTAACAAAGATACTAGAGGAGCCTTTGGGCAGTAATGCCAGATCCAGTTTCAGAATGAGAACCGGGGAACATTTACATCCTTTGTAAACTAAACGGCAGAATATTGAGAAACAATTTCCTGCTGCTAGTGGTGTGGCATTTGACTGTGAATATAATTGATACCAAATAGATTCACATTTACCATTCAGTGGCTCACCATGATGCCTGCAGATTATTGGATGTCAAGGGAGCCATCAGAACCGGGAGGTAAGATACAGAATCCTTGCAACACATACACCCACTGCACCACAAGCTCCCAGCATCATTGAACTGCCAGATAAGGACTGCTGCCTGTGGCATGTGTCATTTTATTGAAAATTGAACTGTTTACAGATAAACTGTCTTGTGAACTCAAATTAAATTATAAAACAGAGCCAGAAAATAAAGTGGCTCTTGTGGATGAGATTTTTAATTGAGAGTGAGATGAACAGATTCAAACGGGATGTAATAAAATCTGGATGTGGAACTAAATTTAAGTCCCCACCCGAAACATCGCCTGTCCATTCCTTCCCGCAGATGCTGCTGGACCCGCTGAGTTTCTCCAGCACTTTGCATTTTGCTCTAAATTTAACGGGCACCTCATAACATGGCCTCCAAATATCATGAGATCATTCGCTACGTCATGTTGCAAAAAAAAATCATTACAAAATCAAAATATTTCTTCTGGTGGGAAAATAGCATTGAGATTCTATGTTATTAATTGGAACGATGAAAATTAGTACAAACAAGTGGCTTTAAATTAATGTTTTATTCTTCTGATGTACGTCTGATGGGAAACTCAGCACAGGCAATTCAAAAGAAAACAAAAATAAATATAAGAATATTTATGTAAAATTGCTCTCCCTCGTGAACAATTATACACAATGTACATTTTCGTTTCAACTTTAATTTTGTAGCCCTCTAACGCTGGGAGGGATCATTTATACCATTCTCAGTAATGCATCAAATTATCTCCATGCAAACTTATCCAAAACGGAACAAAAAAGGAACAAAAACCAGGAGGAGAATTGCATTTTTGTTTCTTAAACCTGTTTATAGTTGAAATTAAAATTCAAACAATAACATTTGTCAATCACATTCATTTTTCTTCAAGTACATATACAATTAAAATTTTCTGGGCTTCTCACTAAACTGCAGTAGTCACTTTCACATACACTAGCAGAAGGCTCACTCACTGTAGCTCCCAGTGCAGTAGTCTTTGTTCGGAGTATCAGTAATCTGTGTCGGAGCCTTCTGTGTTGTCCACATTGCGGGACAACATGTAGTTGTCCATGTCGATGGACCTGCAGTTGTTGATAGCGTAGCGCAGTCTTTCAGCCATGACGGACTGGCTGGAGTACGGGGGCAGCCGCAGCTGGAAGAAGCAGGTTTGTGAGGTAGGCAAACTGTCGTAAGGCTGTGTAGGGAAGAGACAGAGGGCGGTGAGGGTTCAGAAACCGAGTAAAACAAACATCATCAAAATAAACTACTCAATCAAACCAGAATACTGTTAGTTCATCGCAGTAGCACGGTGGTGCACATGCTCATGGGGTTCATTTCGACTGTAAGAAATTAGTTTCCCACTGCACCGCACCAGAGACACGGGTTCGATCCTGACCTCGGGAGCTGTCTGTGTGGTGTCTGCACGTTCTCCCTGTGTGTTTCGTCTGGGTGCCTCTGTTTCCTCCTACATCGCAATGATAGGTTTGTAGGTTAATTGGCCTCTATGAATTGTCCCTAGTGTGCAGGGAGTGGATGCGAAATGGGATAACATTGATCTAGTGTGAACGGTTGATGGATGGTTGGCGTGGACTCGGTACGCTGAAGGACCTGTATCCATGCGATTCACAGTGACATGAGATTGTGGGAGGCTGCAGAGCCCGTGGACTGGGGTCACATTGCCAAAGGGTCAGCAATTTAGAACCCAGATAAGGCAATACTTCTTAACCTTGAGGGACGTTGATTTTTGGAATCCTGCCTTAATGGCTGAGAATATCCAATGCCATGACTGATAGATCTTCGGATTCTAAGGAAATTCGGAAAGCTAGCAAAACACAGGATAAGCCATATTCAATGGCTGAGCAAGACTGTTAATCCTACTCTTTAAATCAAGCTTCCAAATTACCGATAGCATCTTGATAGTTAATGGGCCTCCCATGCTTGCCCCTGCACAGCTCCAGTCACTGAGAACAACGATGAATGCTCCCCATTATCAACTAAAGCACCACTGTCAGGAGTGCGCATAACACGCGTGATGGGGCACTGGTCAGTGTGATTCCATGTAGTATGCGGTATACGTGTTGCCCATCCTATCCCTGCATTGGACTGGGTTGTACTCCATCTGCCAGCCACCAACGGCTGGCTGTGCTTTGTGGTTCTGCATGGTTGATGGGTGTGGGACCAGGTCGCTGCTTGAAGTGAAACACACTGTGAACAGCGATGGGCCCTCAGAATCATTACCAGAATGAGCCGATGCCTCTTCACATATCAATGACAATTTTTTTTTTAATTACTTAAAATACTTTGTGGTTTTAATGACTTTATCTTTAATGAGAAATTAGGCAAATAAACTAACAATTTATTTGCCTGCACTTACCTTTTTAATTAAGGCTAGAACCCCAAACAAATGATTGCATTCATGCTACTTACAGCAGCTGCGGCTGCCCTGATGTTGAGGAGCCAGATGTGTTGAACTCCATTCGGCCCCTGGGCTCAGGAAGTTTGTGTTTCATTGCTGGACTCGGCTGCTCGAGTCACTGGTGGCCGAGCTCCAATTTAGCTCTGATTTCCGTATTTCAATGTGTAGTGCAGAGGCCAGTAAGGAGCTAACTCCCGATGACAACGTTGCCAGCAGTCCTTCCCTATGGGGCCACCGGAAAGAACCAATGTGCTTCCACCCGTCATCAAGCTGATCATCAGTACAGCACAGCTGAAATAAAGCGTCCCCTCTGCTGAGAGAGAATAAAATGCTCTTACCCTGTCAACCTTCATAATCTGAAACCGCTGTGAGATGTCCGCCGTGTTGGCTGGCAAGCGGGATCTGCCCGACACAAAGCGCATGAAGAGGACTCTCTCTTCGTTGGAGAATTCCTCTAACGTCTTCCAGAACCACTGCGCCAGCTGATGCTGCTCATCCACCTCCCGGTAACGCACTACTTTCTTCAGGACTTCGACAGAGATTTCCGGCAGCCCACAAACCATCTGTTCCAACTGTTTAGCAGTGAGGAGAGACAGTAGTGGGACAGGAATGATCCAAGACATCCCCTCTCGAACGGCAGCCACCTGAATACACATACAGAAGCTTGAAAGCACCCACAGCCACACTCAAGAACAAGTTCTTCCTCTCTCGTATCAGGCTTCCAAAAACGACCCCATTGTGGACATTAGGCTTTGTCTATGGAACCAATGCACTACAATGCTGAGAACTATATTCTGTATTCTATATTTTTCCCTTTACTCTAGAGTTTGGCTTTATTGTATTTAAGTATTCTATTATCTGAACTATTTGGATAGCTGCACAAGCTTTTCACTGCACCACATCACATTGTCACGTGTACCTTGTTATCCTAACATCCTATCGATCAGGAATATTTTCTAATACATAATCAGACTCGCTGGATCTGAATAATCTTCAATATGGAACTGCAGATAAAGAGAGGGCCAAGTCAAGACCAGCAGTGACAGACACAAAATGCTGGAGTAACTCAGCGGGACAGGCAGCATCTTTGGAGAGAAGGGATGGGTGACGTTTCGGGTCGAGACCCTTCTTCTGAAGTTAAAGTGAGTTGATAAAATGACAGGGAGGAGGAAAAGCTTCAACTGTAGGAGGATGGAGATGGTCTGGTCAGTAGGGCAGTAAAATGTCAAATGCGCCACCGTGTTGCCGATGATTATGTAAGACATAGATAATGGAGACAGTCAGAATAGTTTTCAAAGGGTGCAAATAACTCTAGAGGGCATAGCTATAAGGTGAGAGGAGGAAAGTTTAATGCGGATGTGTGGGGCACTGCATAGAGCAGTGGGTGCCTGGAACACACTGCCAGGGGTGATGTTGGAGGCAGATACGATAGAAGTGTTTAAAAGGATTTTGTATAGGGATGTGGAAGTGCAGGGAATAGAGGGATATGGATCATGTACAGGATAATAACCATAACATATAACCATATAACAATTACAGGACAGAAACAGGCCATCTCGGCCCTTCTAGTCCGTGCCGAACCCTAGTCCCATCCACCTGCACTCAAACCATAACCCTCCATTCCTTTCCCGTCCATATACCTATCCAATTTATTTTTAAATGATAAAATCGAACCTGCCTCCACCATGCGATCAGTTTAACGGCATCGTGTTCGGCACAAACTTTGTGGGCCAAAGGGCCTGTGCTGTACTGGCTATGTTCTGCGTTCTATACCCATTAACTACACTTTTATCCTCCTACCACCCCACCAATGCTTGGGGCAATTTACAGGAGCAACTCACCTACTAACCAGCACATGTTTGGGATGTGGGAGGAAGTTGGATCACGTGAGGGAAACCCATGCTGTGAGGGGGAGAATCTTTACAGGCAGTGCCCAAGGTCAGGATCAAACCCGGCTCACTAGAGATACGAGGCAGCAGCTCTAGCTGTTGTGCCAATTGCAACATTCACAGAATGGTGTCCAGCGAGCCTGCAAAGTACCGCGTTGATACTGATGTAGGTGCAGCGTGCTTTATTGATGGGATGCAAATTCTTCCATTCACTGGGGAGTAATGCTACTGAATGAATGGATGATGCAGTGATGTGAGGGGGAGGAGTAATGTTGGAGGGACAGAGATAGATTGCTGAAGAACGGACTTGCAGGACCCACACAAATAGAGACAGGCATTCCTGGCAGGAAGTTACCAGTGGGATGTCCGTTGCCAAGGAGACAGGCGCCTGTGCCTCCGAACACTCTTGTGGGTTCAAGGCAACATGGAATCCAACGAAGGGTCCCAACCCGAAACATCGTCTGTCCATTCCCTCAGATGCTAGCTGACCCGCTGTGTTCCTCCAGCACTTTGTTATTTGCTTAAGATTCCAGATTCTGTAGCCTGGAGTCTCAGTGGATGAAGCTTTCTCACCTTCAACGTGAAGTTTAGTAACATCCTTCATGCAGCAATGACTGACAAAATGCAGTGGAGATGAGCAGCAGCAACCTATAATGGTCCTGAGGCTAAGAAGCTGAATGTGACCATGGGTTAAGCAGCTGAGGCACAAGGAGGTCATGGGTAGGTTACTAACAGAGTAACCAGCTTTCACTGACTCTGTTTCTTCTGAAACTGCCGTTTAAAGGGCCAACATCAAACATCTGTGACCTTCTTGTGCCTTAGTTGCTTTACCCATGGAGAACTGCCATGACAGATGGACTGTTCTCCCATCAGCAAGTAACCTGTTCAAATGATGTTTGCCCAAGATCATAAGGAGGTGCGGGAAGAATTATTATTATTATTTAATAATATAAAACAAGGAAGTGGTAACGTGTCGCTGGCAGCAGCCTGAAGGAGGCGCTGTCGGCCAGGGGCTACACCATGAGCCGCATCAACTATATGGTGCGGCAGCTGATGAAGAAGGCCTCGCCAGTGTCGGCGACTTGGCTGGGAGTTGCTTTCCGCCACCTCCCTCTTTCTCACTCGCCTTCCTAGTATCAGTGGCCAAAACGGGAAGAGCAGCGATCCCAGGTGACGCTTTTATATCCATGAAGCGTATGGGAAGACCTGGCCATCCCCAGTTGCAATAACATGTAATTCAGGAAACGGGGTCACCTACTGCGACTTGTTTACACCAGTGTGAGTGTTTACGTAAGTCAGGGAGTGTCTGTACTAATTATTCAGCTTTATTGATTCTGTGTAATAGAAAAAAACAAATATGACCAAACTGATCCATTGGGTTAATTTTGTTGCCCACTTACTTGACGATCAATTTCGTGCAACCGATACTCGACGGCCCTGTCCACATACTCCTTCCGATTGGAAAAGGTGAGCGGGATGCTGTTTCCACCTGGGATTATGGGAACCATTTTGCCGTCAGCACTTTGCCCCACAAATGAATCAAGAGGTATCATCTGAAACATAAAGGGAGCAGCAATACTCAAATCAGACTGAACATATGGCACGAGACAGGCAACAAGCGGGGTTCTGAATTCAAGTTATTCAAACGCGGCTCTTAATATTTTGGAAAAATATAAAGAAAGTCAAGCTCAGTCTTCTAGAATGGAAAGACTCTGTTCAAGAGGTTAATATTGCTTAAAAATATTTTTGAATATTTTCGAATACCCTTGCATTCTTTAGGGAGAATCGGCAAGTTTTCATGGACATCATTTTATTGAATATCAAGGGCAAAAATACATAACTTCAACCTCAATTAATCTGCTCCTTCACTCCACATGCTGTTTATTCAGAGATGTTTGTGACAAAACTCGACCAAAATGTGATACATCTGTAGAATCACGGTAAGCAACTCAAGCAGAGGAAACAGGCGCTGATAGAATTTTCTACACAGGTGCCTTTGAAATGTGTTTTTTCTTCCTGAACAGTGGAATGCAGTCTACTCTAGGTGACACAGACCCTGATTATCTCTCCTTCATTTCCTGCACCTCTGCACTCATCTCCTTTTTTTTTTCCAATATACATCATGGAAACATGATGTATATTTTTTTCCAATATACATTATGGCCCAAGTCCACCCTAACCATCGATCAGCCATTCGCACTAGTTCAATGTTATTCCACTCCCTGCACCCTAGGGGGCAATGTAGAGAGGCCAATTAACCTACAAACCCGGATGTCTTTGGGATGTGGGAGGAAATTGGAACATCCGTAGGAAACCCATACGGTCACACAGAGAAGGTGCAAACTCCACAAAGACAGCACCCGACGTCAGGATCAAACCCGCGCCTCTGACGCCATGAGGCAGAGGCTTTTCCAGTTGCACCACTGTGCTTCCCTTGATCTCCTGAAGCAAAGATAGTGTCCCCTAGTCCTTATCTCCCATTCCACCAGCCACTGCCTTCAATGGATCATCCTTCCAGTTTCCATCATCATCAACAAGATTTCAATCTCCAGGCTCGTGTTCTCCTCCTTCGCTGGATCCCGGGACACAGAAAGTCCAAACACGTTTCACTTGCACCTCCTCCAATTTGCTTACTACTGCATTTGGTGTTCAAAATGTGGTCTCACTGAACATAGAACAATTGTCTTCCCACTGACTGGATAACACACAAGCTTTTCACTGTACCTCGGGCCAGGTGACAATAAAGTAAACTGCAATACCGCACAGCAAAGCAAAAGGTCCTTTGTCCCACAATGTCTATGCTGACCAAGATAGCAAATTAAACATCTCCTCTGCCTGCAAGTCTCCTGAAGTCAAACACAGATTGGGTTTCATTCTGCAGAGTACCTCCACTCAGTCTGGAGTTGTGGCTCAGATTGTCTGCCACTTCATTTAATTCTCCATCCCACTCTGTCGTGTCAGTTAATGGCCTCCTAAACTACTATAATAAGGCTAATCACAACCTTGAGGGACTACACCTCATATTCTGTTCTAGTAGGCAGTCAACATTGAATGCTACAATTTCATGTAACCCAGTTTCTCCAGACGGTACCACAACTGGCCACATCTGCAGCTGGTTTATGGGCACAGTTTTAATCTCTCCTTTACCCCGGTCGACCCGCCAGGCATGGATGACAACCCAGCATTTTGCCTTCCTCTGACTGACGTTACAGTTTTTATTCATTGTTTTTCTCCGACTGCTCCTTTAACCCATCAATAGGATGTGCTCTGCGACTTAGCCCCAGGACAGTGCTAATCTCTCTTCAGCCAGATATTCCCATTGACATGGTCAACCCTTCTCCATCCTCCCTGCAATTTAAACCTAACTTGTTTTCCCTTTTCCAGTTTGTTGAAGGGACTTAAACCTGAAATGTTAACTCTTTCTCTTTCCACAGATGCTAACCCATGTTTCCAACATTTTCTGTTTATATTTTAATTTCAAATGCTCGAGAGGGCAACCAGGTTCTTAGATTGCTCCTTGTAAGAACAAAATTATTATTTACCGTGTGACTGAGGATAATTGAATTATAAATGCTGGGACATTATAGTACATATAGAGTCCATGATCATTATCTGGCTACCTGCAAGATGTGTGGCAGCATGCACAAAAATAATCTAAATAACGTCAGCAAAATTGATCAAAACGGATAATGATCAACTTTTGGATTCTATACTGAATGCTGTGTCTTTGCCAATGTACATGTTTAAGAGAAACTATATTAGTCTTGGCACCATTTTGTATTTATTGTATCTATCAATACTGTTTATTCTGTAAGCTTCATGAGAACAAGAGATTTTGTTGCACCATGGTGTACATGACAATAAAGTAATCTGTTTGAAGAAAGGTCTCGACCTGAAACAACACCCATTCCTTCTCTCCAGAGATGCTGCTGTCCCGCTGAGTTACTCCAGCATTTTGTGTCCATCTTCAATTTAAACCAGCATCTGCAGTTTTCCCCCGCACATTAAACTGATCTATTTGATAACCTGGACCTTGCTTTCAAGGGAGGCACCCTACCGGGAACAAGTGCTAAAAGATTTGCACCACCTTACTCACTATGGTCCTGTGGTTGTTTGTGTCAGGTTTTGTTCAGATTGTTATATTTTACAAGTTATTGACATTTTAAGATTTACAAAACCTCAATTTGAGAAAAATTTCTTCCCCGTCCTTACAGCTTTGACGTCACAATGGGATTGTAGCTGTACTTGCAACATTGTTGCTAACCAAGTAGCCCTACTGGCCCCAGCAAGTAGCCCCTGCACAGTTGGGGGCTATGGGTGAGCGGTGGAATATTGCGTTGGGGGAACGGGTTGCATTGGGGAAATGGGTGAGTTGTGGAATATTGCCTTGGGGAACAGGTTGCATTGGGGGACCAGGCCTCCCGTGGGGGTTATGGGCGAGTAGCGGACTAGCGGGGAACGAGTTGTGTTGGGGGACCAGGTCTCGTGTGTCACAGGGACACAACGGGTCCCACCTGGTCTAGTTAACATTTAAAAGGGCTATTCCTTTGCATGTGGCAACCCATGCCAGTTTTCTGCTAACAGGGCAAGAACACAATTGATGTTGCCGGTCATTGTCATTTCTGGCAGTATTGTCTAGTAAAACAGGAGCATATCCAAACCAATTGTCTGCGCTTGTAGATTTTACGTCATTACCTGAACAATCTCAGCATTTCTCCTTGCCTCAATATGTACACTGCATTAGACCATTTTCCCCATTCTAAACTTGGAAAGGTAATTGGTATTTGATATGAGGCAAATAATGAAAAAGGTTTTGACAATCATAATTCCATCAGGAACAAGGCTGTGGGTACTTTATGTGGCATTTACACTAACCTCATGGAAATTCTCCTCAGTAATTCCGCTATCTTCAATGTGAAGAATGCTGTTCAGAGTTTGTACATAGAGCAAATCCACCTCTTCAAGATCTTCTAACGAGAGTGGAATACAGCAAAGCTGCTTCCATACCATCGGGGCCAAGTGGAGATCCAGTGGTTTCTTTGTGCGAATGGCAACACCCATAAGAATGCCCAGAAACTTGAACTGCAGCAGGTGCTCTTCTGAACAAGTCGAAGGGTTAAGAAGGAACCTGAAGGAAGACATAGATTTTTAAAATGGGTGACCAATAAAGCTTGTCTCCATTAATTGCCAATTAAGAGGTTGGGCTTGATGGTCGAGCTTGCATCTATGTAGCGGCAAGTTAAGTCATTTGACCAACATCATTTGGACAATTCCCAAGGTTGATTCTAAAAACCTGTTCAGGAAAGTTCCTGATCAGATAGCTGGTGTCCTTTCATTGATGCAAGATGCGTTATGCAGATGTGAAACTCTAGCGAGCCATGACTAGTCCCGCAATTCTATTGATGACAAAATAATCTCATTCTGGAAAGACAGAGCCTGTCCCCACAACCAACAATGGCATTCATTAGTGATGCCAGACAGATTTGTAGTTCAGCGCCATTCCTTATGGTGCAACTACTGATATCAGGGCAGCGCATTCTTACCCATAGCCCACGTTGTCAAGTCATCAGCGTTCCACATTATAATTAGTCATGGACTCATAGAACATAGGAACAAGTCCTTCGGCCAAATTCGTCTATGCCGACCGAGGTGGTCCATCTAAGTTAGTCCCATACACCTGCATCTAGCCCATTACTCTCTAAACCTTTCCGATTCATGCATCTGTCCAAATTTTCTTTTTAAATGTTACTGTCCTCCCTCAACTACTTTCTCTGGCAGCTCATTCAATATACGCACCACTCATTGTAAGGAAAAAGTTATCCCTCAGGTCCATACTAGGCCTATCCCTCTAGTTTGTGAATCCTCTACCCTGGGTAAAAGGCAATGCACATTCATCCTATCTATTCCCCTTGGGGTTTTATAGACCTTTTTAACATGTCGCCTCGGTTTTGTACCCACTTTGTGAACATCCTTTAAGCAGGACTTGGGGTTCCCTTCTTGGCTTAGGCCACCCACTATACAATAGACACATGTGGATGTGGCTACACTCAGTTTGCACCCAAACAGAGTTTTAGTTTGTTTTTTTCAAGCGTTAGCTTAGGTTTTGACTCCAGCATTATATTTGTACGCAAGGACTGAACTGTTGGTCACTACCTGTTAAGTGCTTTAGGACAGAACAATGACACGTCCTATTAAAGAGTTTGGAGGATCTTGTCCCCCCCCTCCCCTTCCTCTCTCTAGTTTACACTGAGAAATGGGAACATACTATTTGTTCATTCATTAAAAGGGAAGCGTAAAGAATAAAATATTTTCTTGCATATCAGTAATTAGCAACAAAATATTCACTGGAATGAAGCACTAATTCTCACCTGTCTCTATTATAGCCTACTTCAGCCGTCACATTTGGAGTAGGAATCAGCAGGTCAACAATCCCCATTTCAAGCTCCTGTTTAAAGTGGAAAGTGTCATTTAAGAAATCAAAACTTTACAGGCATCAATCTATATCAATATCAAACTCTGTAACTAATGGTAACCCAGAACTCAATTACTAAACTCAAATAATTAATCTTCAGGCAACAGTAAAATTAAGTGTATAGGAAGGAACAGTAAAGATGAGGGAGTGGGGAGCTGGAAAACGGAAGTCATTGAAGAGACTAAGGAAGTGTGAGGTGTCTTGGACCAGGGTGGGGGGAAGATAGGATGGAGTCGAGGTACTGGGAAATGAATTCAGTGGAACAGGAGCAGGCAGAAATAATGGGTCTGCCAAGGCAGTTCTGGTTATGGATTTTGGGGAGAAACTAAAATACCATGTGGGACTAGGGAACGATATGGTTGGAGGCTGTGGATAATAAAGTTGAGGGAGTAGGGGCCACCTAATTAATTAATTACAATTAATTGATTTTATAGTCCAACTGTAATTTCAAATGTTATTTATTACACTAGAAACTTAAGAGGCATCGAGTCACAGTGATACAGTGTGGAAACAGGGCCCATTGGCTCAACCTGCCCACATTGGCACACATGTCCCAGCTACATTAGTCCCACCTTCCCACGTTGAGCCCATATCCTTCCAAAACTGTCTATCCATGTAGACACAAAAAGCTGGAGTAACTCAGCAGGACAGGCAGCACCTCTGGAGAGAAGGAATGGGTCACGTTTCGGGTCAAGACCCTTCTTCAAACTGGTTAGGGATAAGGTAAACGAGAGATATAGACGGTGATGTGGAGAGATAAAGAACAATGAATGAAAGATGTGCAAAAAGGTAATGATGATGAAGGAAACAGACGATTGTAAACTGTTTGTAGGGTGAAAATGAGAAGCTAGTGAGGCTTGGGTGGGGGAGGGATAGAGAGAGAGGGAATGCCGGGGCTACCTGAAGTGAGAGAAATCAATATTCATACCACTGGGCCGTAAGCTGCCCAAGCAAAATATGAGATGTTGTTCCTCCAATTTGCGTTTAAACTTAAACTAAAGATAGACACAAAAAGCTGGAGTAACTCAGCAGGACAGGTAGCATCTCTGGAGAGAAGGTATGAACATGGAAGAGACCTAGGACAGAAGGTTGGTGTAGGAATGGGAAGGAGAATTAAAGTGTCCAGCAACTGGGTGATCAGGTTGGTTCAGACGGGCTGAGGGAAGGTGTTCTGTGAAACAATCACCCAGTCTGCGTCTGGTCTCGCCGATGTATAAGAGTCCACATCTTGAACAACTGATACAGTAGATGAGGTTGTAAGAGGTGCAAGTGAACCTCTGCTTAACCTGAAAGGACTGTCGGGGTCCCTGGACAGAGTCGAGGGAGGAGGTATAGCGACAGGTGTTGCATCTTCTGCGGTTGCAGGGGAAGGTACCTGGGGAGGGGGTGGTTTGGGTGGGAAGGGATGAGTTAACCAGGGAGCTACGAAGGGCACGGTCTCTGCGGAAGGCGGAAAGGGGTGGAGATTGTAAAATGTGGCTAGTGGTGGGCTCCCGTTGGAGGTGGCGGATATTTTGGAGGATTATTTGTTGTATGCGACAGCTGATGGGGGGGGAAGGTAAGGACTATGGAGACTGTCTCTGTTGCAAATAAGGGTAGGGGGAGCAAGGGCGGAGCTGCAGGGTACCGAGGAGACACGAGTGAGGGCCTCATCCATGATAGGAAAGGGGGACTTCCGTTCCCTAAAGAATAAGGACATCTTGGATGTCCTCGTATGGAACACCTCATCTTGGGCGCAGATGCGGCGTGGAAGGAGGAATTGGGAGTAGGGGATAGAGCAGTGGTTCCCAACCTTTTTTTGGCCATGCCCCACCTAATCACCTCTAAAATCCTGATGCCCCCCCCCCTTGCTTTCCCTTGAGAGAAAACGGAGGAAATAGATATTATAAGGGTAACTTAGCAAATGCTCTTTCAATCGCATTTCTAAATCCAATTCAATAAATAAGGTTCTCCCATGACCTCGCGCGCTTCGTGCGACGTGCATGAAGAGCGATGGCGCGGTGATTATGTAATAACTACACAATAAAGACCTTTTTTACCCCAAAAAAATTATTTACTCAAAATAACATCTGAAACATAAACTACATATGTTTACCTGATGGAAAATCCAAAAAAATAAAAATCGAAAATTTGGACCCAGACCTCCTCAGTCGCGCTCAATTGCCCCCCTTAAAAATCAAATTGCCCCCCTGTGGGGCGTATGCCCCACGTTGGGAACCACTGGGATAGAGTCTTTGCAGGAAGCAGGATGGGAGGAAGTGTAGTTGAGATAGTCAGTGGGTTTGTAATAGTTTAATAGTTCCGTCAATAGTTTATTTTGTGATGGAGACTGTGAGATCAAGAAAGAGGAAGGAGGTGTCAGAGATGGTCCAAGTAAATAGGAATGCAGGATGAAAATTGGTGGTGAAGTTGATGAAGTCCACCAGACTGTCTATCCACGTACCTGTCTAACTGCTTCTTAAACATTGGGATAGTCCCAGCCTCAACTACCTCCTCTGGCAGCTTGTTCCTTTGTGTGAAAAAGTTGCCCTTCAGATTCCTATTAAATCTTTTCCCCTTCACCTTGAACCCATGCCCTCAATTCCCCTACTCTGGGCATCTACCCGATTTATTCCTCTCATGATACTTGGTACTTGTTTTAAAATGCTAGTAAAACACTAGAATAATACATTTTAAATACTAAAATACAAATACTTAGAAAACTAAATTAAAAAATACGAGAATAGAAATCTTGCTTGTTTTGAGACACTGCGAGTGGTCATTAAAAGGCATAGACAAAACAACCAATACCTGACATATCTCTGTGATGGTATCGTCAAATACTCCACCAGCATCATCGGCACCCTCCCCCACCAGCTTCACCTTCCAAGCACGAGAAGGTAATCGCAGATCCGACGCATTCAGCTTGACCACTTGTCTCGCGATCTGAACGAAGATAGGTTTACACTTCCGGCCTCTAGGAATAGAAGTAGACTCGCAATTAATCACGAGGGAATACTTTTCTTCATATGGAACTATTCACATTGTCGAACATAGAACAGTAAAACACAAGAACAGGCCCTTCAGCCCATAATGTCTGTGCTGAACATGAGGCCAAGACCTATCCACCTGCACATAATCCATATCCCACTGTTCCCGGCGTATCCATGAGCCGATCCCAAAGTCTTTTAAATGCCACTATCGTACCTGCTTCAATCACCGCGTTCCAGGCATCAGCCTCTGCGTAGAAAACTTGCCCCGCACACCTCCTTTAAATGATGCCCCTCTCACATTATGCTTCCAGTATTTGCCATCGCCTCGCCCTCCAGACCCCGTACCCATGGCACTCGAGCCCTGGCATATGTATCTGGTATCTGCCCTCTCGTATTTGATGCAGAAATGAAGCAATGCACAACAAAGATGGTTTGGCTGCAACACACCTGGTAGATATCCTTTTCACAGTGATCTGAGGACCATAGTTTTTGCCTTGGACCATTGTCTTTCCTATGGAGCGCACCATGGGAAGAGTATAAACCCTCGGTGCAAGTAAAGGTCTCAGTTGTCCTTGGACTATTCCCCATGTTCCAGCATTGTAGTGCGATGTACTATTCTGTAATCACAATTGTAAATATTAGATCAATTAAAAGCCACACAATGTGATTGTTGACGGATGTTTGTTAAGTGCATACTTTCCCATTTCCAGCACTGCTTACCTGATTGTTGGGACTGAGATTAAGTAACCTCCATGAAGAGTACATAAGGTCAGAGAAGTGGTACAGCAATCGTAGCCTGGCCCTGATGGTTTCAATAGATACTTCCTTCAGTGAACTGAATTGTGGCGGGATAGAGTCTGGCAGACCTAATTGCAGAGGAACCGATACGCCTATGGAAAGATGGAGCAGATTTTCACATCAGTTACATTTTAGTATTATACCAGTCCAACTCATACAGGTTTAGGTGAAAGTGACACAGTGGTAGACTTGCTGCCTTACAGCGCCAGAGACTCGGGTTCAATCCTGACTACGGGGTATGGGGTTTGTACGTGTGTGGAGCGGAACTGCAGATGCTGGTTTAAACCGAAGGTAGATACAAAAATTTGGTGTAACTCAGCGGGACAGGCAGCATCACTGGAGAGAAGAAATGGGTGACGTTTCGGGTTGAGACCCAAAATTTCACCCATTCCTTCTCTCCAGAGATGCTGCCTGTTCAGCTGAGGTACTCCAACTTTTTGTGTCTTATCTACGCAGTTTGTACATTCTCCCTATGACCGTGTGGGTTTTCTCCGCGTGTTCCAGTTTCCTCGCACACTCTGGCATTCATCAGCCAGAGTATTGATTATAGAAGTTGGGAGGTCATGTTGCAGTTGTATAAGGCGTTGGTGAGACTGCATTTAAAATATTGTGTTCAGTTCTGGGCACCATGTTATAGGAAAGATATTGTCAAGCTTGAAAGGGTTCATAAAAGATTTACGAGGATGCTGCCAGGACTAGAGGGTGTGAGCTATAGGGAGAGGTTGAGTACGCTGGGTCTCTATTCCATGGAGCGCAGGATGAGGGGAGATCTTATAGAGGTGTACAAAATCAAGAACAGAATGGATCGTGTAAATGCGTAGAGTCTTTTGACCAGAGTAGGGGAATCGGGGACCAGAGGACATAGGTTCAAGGTGAAGGGGATTAATAGGAATCTGAGGGGTAACGTTTTTACACAAAGGTTGGTGGGTGTATGGAACAAGCTGCCACAGGAGGTCATTGAGGCAAGGGCTAGACCCAACTTTTAAGAAACAGTTGGACAGGTACATATATAGGACAGGATGAGGGATATGGACCAAGCGCAGGCAAATGGGACTAGTGTAGCTGGGACATTGTTGGCCGGTGTGGGCGAGTTGGGCCTGTTTCCACACTGTATCACCCTATGACATCGAAGATGAACAGGTTTCTAGGTTAATTGGCTTAGGTAAAAACTGTAAATTGTCCCTTGTGTGTAGGATAGCGCTAGTGTATGTGGTGATTGCTGGTCGCCAAGGAATAAAGGAATAAAGTCCCAGTCTGCCCAACCTCTCCCTATAGTTCAGGCCTTCATGTCCTGGCAATATCCTCATAAATCTTGTCTGTCAGAAGTGGCAGTGGGCAGCAGCTATCACCATTGGAGAACATTCCAAGCTGGCACAAGTTACCCGATTCCATCAGATTGACATTTCAACTCAATGTTTGGGCTATCAGTCCATTATGACTACTGCACCAACACACCCACTGACAGAGGCAGACACTTCCTCTCAACATCAGGACATTCTGGCACAGCCCAGAGAAGGCTATACCTGGATTTCCCCCACACAGATTAGCCAGTCGATGGGCTGCGATAACATGCAATGAGTTTTTCCACACCTCCAGTAAACAAAGTTGTGCCTCATTTCACAGCCACCAACAACTTCTGGTCAACAATTGCAGATTCACAAGAAGCATAATTCACCCTCCTACATGACAAATGCTTTAGCTGGAACATTATGACAGTGGTTTATTTAAACGAACCTTGATCAGAGCGAAGATGGACACATTGTGCTGGAGTAACTCCGCGGGTCAGGCAGCATCTCTGGAGAAAAGGAATAGATGACTTTTCGGGTTGGAGCCCTTTTCCAGGCCTCGGGTTCCTACCCGAAATGTCCTCTTCTCCAGAGATGCTGCCTGACCCACTGAGTCATTCCAGAATTTTGTGTCTATCTTCAGTAGAAACCAGCATCTGCAGTTCCTTCCTACACATGGTTGATTGAAGGGAAATTTGTGCTCAACAAACTTAAAGCTGTTTACATTTACTAACTTTTGGAAAAGCTAAAATGGTAAAAATCTGCTTTGCCAATATTTGCTAAAACTGCTTTCAAAGTGATTATTAATGTTTGAATATATAGTAAGGTAACTCTTGGATAGAGGGTAGATAGATCGGTAGACAGTAACTATCTATCCATATCAGTCACTGACATAGATTAGGTAGGTGTGGGGGATATGGGTTCCAGTGAAGGGGAGGGTAAGGTGTTGCCCACTCACCTGGTGCTCTGGGGGGTACAGGAGGGGCCGTCCACGCCACACTGTGGCACCGGCCCGCTGAGATCTGCCGAATGCCCTTCCCCTGGAGGGCTGTGATTAAAGTGGGCTCTCTCACATGATTGGTGTGGCCCAGACCCAGCTACATTGGAGAGCAGAGGAACAGAGTTGGTAAACCAGAGACAAGGCACATTCACTAAACTCAAAACATGTTTCTCCACCAACTATCTTCTCCAAAACCAGAAGCCGCTGAACTTCGGAGCTTATATTCCAGAAAAAACAATTCTAGAAAATATTTAGGTTGAAATGAATTACATCGACGAAAAATTGGAAAACTATTTCTGCCTTTAAGTGATCTAGTTCCCTCACTCGTTAAAGTCTGGTGTGTTTCAAAATCAGCATAAGCTGTCCCTACTTTTATAAATTAATTGTGTGAAGTCCGCAAAGGATTGAGTATTAGATGTGCATTCTGGGGTGGTAAGTGCTAGTGTGTGAGAAAAGTAAATGCTTCATGGGTGACTCTGCTCAGAAACTTTAGAAGAGCCCCATGGGTAGCACAGTGGCGGGCAGTAGCGTTGCTGCCATACAGCTCCAGAGACCTGGGTTCAAAGCTGACTACGGGTGCTGTCTGCACAGCATTTGTACGTTCTCCCTGTGACCGTGTGGGTTTCTCCAGGTGCTCTGGTTTCCTCCCACATTCCAAAGACGTGCGTGTTTGTAGGTTAATTGGCTCTGTAAATTGCCCCGAGTGTGTAGAATGGAACTAATGTGACAAGGGTGATCGTTGGTCAGCCCAGACTCGGTGGGCCGAAGGGTCTGTTTCCACATTACATCTCAAACTAAACAAAATCTCCCAGCCACCTACCCGACCCAGCACTCCTATTAGGGGTGGAAAATACCCAACTCCCTTACATTAACAGTGTTTCCCTCCTAGATCAGAGGAGAAACTTTTGACAAAACCTACCCAATCCTGGGAAATAGTCCAACATTGCAAGCCGAAAGGCAGTAGCTAGAAACATGGCCCTGCTTTGTCCATTTGGCCACTGGTTTACTGGTAACATTTTATTATTCACAATCAGAATTGTATTACCACTTTGTTTTGGAAAAGCTTTATAATGGCTGAACATGAAAGATGCCAATAATAATATTTTGCAATTCTCCATCGCTTGGGGAATATCTCTACTTACTCAAGGCAAGCTTTTGAACCTGTGCCATCCAATTCCGCATCCACAGTCCAAATCAAATAACCTGCTTACACGAGGGATGGGTCAGATTTCTTACCTGCCCTTCCGAGTTGCTGCCCCATCCATAAACATCTCCGGATGAGGAGAGACCCAGTGTGTGCTCAGCGCCCACCACGATGTCCTCAATGAACACGCCATTCAGAGCAGGTACCAGTTGAGGTCTGTTGTGGTTGCGGGCACGACCTTCTGGCAACCCTATCAAGCGGTCTAGTTGCACACAGGAGCATTAATTTCATTCAATATGTCCTTCCCACGGCATAACCTAACTATTTTATTGTAATTTGGTGAAGAAAGACCACATTCTTGGGTCATCCTGTCCTTACTAATTTACAAATCTCTGTACATACAAGGTTTCCTCTCACGATAGGAATTACAGTTAAAGGGCCTCTCTGGATTCTGTAAACAACACAACATTCAGGTGCTCAATATAAACTGGTCATCATCATGAACCCATCTTCTGTGCAAATATGATCAAAAGTGAATGGGTGGATATAATCTCCCTGGTTCACCGGCCAGACATCCACTGTTGTCACTTCTGATAATGAATATTGGGGATTGTCACATCTCATATTTCACTTGGGCAGCTTACAACCCTGAGGTATAAACATTGATTTCTCTCATTTCAATTAACCCCTCCATTCCCTCTCCCGCCTCCTAGTTGGCCTACTTGTTCCCCTGTTCACACCCTTGATTCCGGGGTGGGAGATTGCAACCTTCATGTGGTCCACCCTGTTTCGACGAATACAATCATCCTGGCGTGCACAAACGGAAGATCAAACAGAACAAGTTGTCTTACATCTTTAGGCTGTGCACGCCATACACAAGAAGAAGAACCCTTGTATCCCTCTCACTATCAGCTCTTCTTCAGCCAGCAATGGGCCAATATGGGCTGCACCCTTCCTTGGTCATCTGTTGCCGGCCCTGAGTTGTTCTGGCCTTTTCCAACCTCTAATCCTCCCCCCTTCTTTCCGTCTGAAGAAGGGTTCCGACCCGCAATACCACCCATCCTTTTTCTCCAGAGGTATTGTCTAAACTACTTCGGTATAAACAAGCATTTATAGTTCCTTCCTTCACACTTTCATGTGAGGGATTAAACTACCACAGGAAAGGTGATGGCCAGCTTATCTTGAACCTGCTCAACCATTCAATGGAATCATGGGAGGTCTTGACCTAAACTTTGTTTACCACATCTGCTTCAATTAAAACACAAAATAGAAATTGCTGGAAATACTCAACAGATCAGGCAGTCTGTGAAGAGGGAGTTTTTGTTTAGCTTCCTGGATATGGACATCCCTGGCAAGGTCAACATTTATTGCCCATCCCTAACGATTTCAGAGGGTGGCATTGAGTCTGGAGTTGCATTTAGACCCCACCAGGTAAACACAACAGATTTCCATCCCATGTGAAATTGGCCAGCCAGGTATATTATTAAATCAACAAGCTGGTAGTTTCATGATCAATAGTACTAAGCCTAGCCATTTCTAAATGTTCCATTATTTAGTTAATTACATTTAACACAGTTGCTGATGTGGGGCTTGAACTCACGTCTCTGGGTTACTAGCATAAGTCTCCAGATTATTCATACGTTTCAAATTTTCTCTAGAACCTAACAGACTTGAAACAACAAGTTCCTCTCTCCACAGATGCTCATTAATCTGCCGAGGATTTCCATTTTTTAAAGTCAGAGTCACACAGCATGGCAACAGGGCCTGCAGGCCAACTTGTCCATGCCGACCATGAGGCTAGCCCCATTTGTCCAAGTTTGGCCCATAACCCTCTAAAGCTTTTCTATCCATGTACCTGCCTAAATATCTTTAAAACGTTGTTGTAGTACCTGCTTCAACTACCTCCTCTAGTGGCTCTGTCCCTTATACCCTCCAACCTCAGTGTTGCTCCTTCAGTGCCAGAGACCCAGGTTCGACCCTTACCACGGGTGCTAACCCATGCCAACCCATTAGTCATAGAACAGTTTCTGCAGTTAATTACATTAAATCCCAAGACTTGAGCAATAGACAAATAGGTGCAGGAGTAGGCCATTCGGCCTTTTGAGCCAGCACCGCCATTCAATGTGATCATGGCTGATCATCCCCAATCAGTACCCCGCTCCTGCCTTCTCCCCATAATCCCTGACTCCGCTATCTTTAAGAGCCCTATCTAGCTCTCACTTGAAAGTATCCAGAGAACCGGCCTCCTTAGTATATTCTAAAACCTTGGTGATCATCCTACCTTGGCCAAAGGTGTACACATGGCCATCTTTTGTCAAGGTAACAGAAAACTGTGTGCCACACGCAGCCTTCTTGATTGCTATTCCGCACAAAACATCTACTTTCTGTAAAGAGAAAAATTGAAAATCCTTACACCAGACAAAGGCAACAAGAAAGCCCAATGATGTAATTAATTAATTGGACACAGTATTCCCCATACATTTAACCACACAAGTTGACTGTAATACTTTGCTTTATTTGAAGAAGTTATAACGCATCAGAGAGATAAAAATATGAATTCATGCGATTACAATGGCAAAGTTTGGTAAGCCGTACCTGTGGAGAAGACTTGGCCGTCGAGTTGCCGAGGCCCAGCTTTCCGTAATCTCCGTCACCAAAGGCCCAAACCATCATGCCATCAGCAGAGACGGCTAATGTGTGATTTAAACCGCATGCAACCTAGGAAAAAGAATGGACCCAGCACGTCACAAGCAGTGGGAAACACCAGAGGCAAATAATCATTTGGCACAGGCAGGCACGGAAATCGCTATCAAAATATGGAGGGGACCAGGGGATGGGGGGGACCACAATGTCTTGGGGGCCACGCAGGCACACACACGCACGCGAGGCTTTGGAGGCTCAATCCAGCGCTAAATACAGCTCAACTCTGCCCGTCTCGATCCTGGCTGCGGATGAAGCGTAGGTCTGTGTCCAGGGCTGCTCAGAGTGTTTTGGCACGTCTCCCTTGCCCAATCACCGCGCTCTAGCCTCAGTCCCACCCCCCCTACTCCCGCCTCTGACCAACACCTCCCTCCTCCAATGATCGCGCTGATGGCCTGCTGACCGATATCTCTCTCGTCCAATCGGCGCCATCGATCATCAGTCCCACCACCACTATCTCGCGGAAAGCGGCGATTTCACCGGGTTTTAAAACCCAGATTACAAAAAATGGGGGGGGATCGTCCCCACCTCTCAAAATTGAAAACAGAAAATGCGGGAAATACTCTGCAGGTTATGAAGGGTTTACAGAGCAATAAAGTCATACAGCGCACAATGAGGCCCTTTGGCCCATCATATCCATGTTGTATCATATCCATGTTCCATCGATACAATGTTTACCCACAGGAAACCCTAGAAATTAGGTGCCCATCATATCCCGCCATTCAATATGATCATGGCTGATCATAACTCCCCGTGTTCCATCGATACGAATCCTGTGTGGCAGAGAGTGTTCACCCACAGGAGGTCCCTAGCCTTCTGTGCTGTGGCGATTCAAACACTTGTCTGCGAAAAAAGTTCACTATCGGTTTTAAAGGATTTCCCTTTATCCTTAAGCTGTGACCCCTTGTCCTGACTTCCCTAACATCGGGACAATCTACCTGCATCTAGCCTGTCCAACCCCTTAAGAATTTTGTAAGTTTCTATAAGATCGTCTCAATCTTCTAAATTCTAGAGAGTATCCCAAGTTTATTCTAGGGACCAAAGGTCCCTAGCCTTCTGTGCTGCGGCGATTCAAACACTTGTCTGGAAGCACTATAAAGTGGTGAGGACATCTACCTCCTGAGGCAGCGTATTCCAAATTACAAACAATCTGTGTGAGGAGGATTCCCGATTCCTCTATACCACCCTCGTCTCACCTCAGCCCCATGCTATCTTGTCTTAAGATAACCTCACCATGGGAAATTGATTCTTACTCTCTACCCCTTCATAATGTTGCATACCTGTCAGCTCACCCCTCAGCCAGCTCTGTCCCTGAGAAAACAAACCCAGCCTACCCAATCTCTCTTTAGAACTGAAATGTTCCAATCCAGACAACATTATGGTGAATTTCCTCCTCACCTTCTCCAGCACCATCACTTTCTCCCTTTAGCGAAGCACACAATACTCCAAAAGTAGCCCAACCAGCGTTTTAACATGACTTCCCAGCTCTTGTATCCTATACCAGCGTATGTTAAGGTTAGCACTTCACACCCCTTCTACCTATCTGCCACTTCAGGAATTTATGGACGTACTCAAAAATAAAAAAAACTGGGATGGAAAAAAAATTTGAGGATAACATAGAACTGGTGAAATGGCACCCAAAATATAACTGGGGCAACAATATACTGGGGTGACAATATAATTGGAGCGACAATATAACTGGGGCGACAATGTAACTGGGGCGACAATGTAACTGGGGCGACAATAACTGGGGCGACAATATACTGGGGCAACAATATACTGGGGCGACAATGTAACTGGGGCAACAATATACTGGGGCAACAATATACTGGGGCAACAATATACTGGGGCGACAATATACTGGGGCGACAATATACTGGGGCGACAATATACTGGGGCGAGGGGCACAATATAACAATGTAACTGGGGCAACAATATACTGGGGCAACAATATACTGGGGCGACAATGTAACTGGGGCGACAATATACTGGGGCAACAATATACTGGGGCAACAATATACTTGGGCCACAATATACTGGGGCGACAATATACTGGGGCCAAATATACTGGGGCAACAATATACTGGGGCAACAATATACTGTGCGACAATATACTGGGGCAACAATGTAACTGGGCGACAATATACTGGGGCACAATATACTGGGGCGACAATATACTTGGGCAACAATGTAACTGGGGCGACAATATACTGGGGCAACAATATACCGGGGCAACAATATACCGGGGCAACAATATACCGGGGCAACAATATACTGGGGCAACAATATAACTGGGGCAACAATATACTGGGGCAACAATATAACTGGGGCAACAATATACTGGGGCAACAATATACTGGGGCAACAATATACTGGGGCAACAATATACTGGGGCAACAATATACTGGGGCAACAATATACTGGGGCGACAATATACTGGGGCAACATAACTGGGGCAACAATATAACTGGAGCGACAATATAACTGAAGCAACAATATACTGGAGCAACAATATACTGGGGCGACAATAACACAATATACTGGGGCGACACATACTAATATACTGGGGCGACAATATACTGGGGGGGCGACAATATACTGGGGCGACAATATACTGGGGCAACAATAATACAATATACTGGGGCAACAATATAACTGGGGCAACAATATACTGGGGCAACAATATAACTGGGGCGACAATATACTGGGGCGACAATATACTGGGGCAACAATGTAACTGGGGCGACAATAACTGGGGCGCAATATACTGGGGCAACAATATACTGGGGCAACAATGTAACTGGGGCGACAATAATGGGGCGACAATATACTGGGGCAACAATATACTGGGGCAACAATGTACTGGGGCAACAACTGGGGCAACATATACTGGGGCACAATATACTGGGGCGACAATATACTGGGGCGACAATATACTGGGGCGACAATATACTGGGGCGACAATATACTGGGGCGACAATATACAATATACTGGGGCGACAATATACTGGGGCAAATTAAATGGTGAACAAAGCAATCTGAGGCACAGGTACACAAATCTTTGTAGGTGGGGGCGGGGTAAAGCTGGTTGTATTAGAAAACAGCACAAGAGATCCTTATTAATAGCAGAATAGTGAGAACAATTTAAATGGTGAAAAAGCAATCTGATTCACCACAAATCTTTGTAGGTGGTAAAGCTGGTTGTATTAGAAAACAGCACAAGAGATCCTTATTAATAGCAGAATAGTGAGAACATTTGATAAAACACCAATTCACCCTCAGTAGGAGTATAGAGGTCATTTCTAGATATCATACTTCAGGATGTTTCAGCCAGGAGCAGGCTGTGCATGGGATTTATTAGAAAGTCAACGGAGAAAAAGACCTTTCATTAAGTGGACTGATGGGGACTGGGCTGAGGAGTTAAGAGGAGATTTGAAACCGGGGAGAGAAGTGTTTGTACAGTAAATGAGCAATATAATAGGATACCTGTCCGACTTGATAACCCTCCAATGCTGCCACTCTCTCCGGCAGCTTTTTGTTGGATGTGTTACCGAGTCCTAAACGTCCATAGTCTCCATTTCCAAAGGTGAACAACTTGCCATCTGCCGTAACCACTGCTGAATGCTTAAAGCCGCATGACATCTGTGTGACACAGGAGCAAATGATGTTGAAACTAAGCAATATTCTATGTTTTAGCCGTAAAGATAAGATGATCAGATGATTAATAAATACTGGCCTTTCTAGACATGGCCAAAAAGAGGGCGAGGAGTCTTGGAGAGACTGTGCGTTTGTGGGTTGGGGAAAGAGGCTTGGTGGACATTGTGCGGAATAATATACAACTTAACTCGAACGTAGTGCCCCGCCAGCTGAACCTTTACACTGAAGGTGGAGCCACTGGATGATTGATTGAAAATTGCTGAAAGTCAGGGTCGAGCAGTGGGTTTCGACCCTGGAAAACCATAGGAGGTCAAGGAAAGATGGCAGCGATGCCTCGCCTGAAGTAATCATCACCCGATAATTAAGTACCTATCACATTCAGCAGATATCTCTGCGTAACTCCAATGACCACAGACCTCCAGCCTGAATATTGAGCTTTCACCACAATACTTCTACCAATAAATCAGTTGTGAATCCATACGAACAATCACTGTTAATCCCACTCATCTTAATCTTCTAGATCAGCCCATTGGGGAATTTTATTAAACACCTTACTAAATCCACACCATGTGGATAACATCTACCGCCCAACCGTCATCGATCACCTTTGTCACCACCTTAAAAATAAAATCTATCACATTAGTAAGACATGCCCTGGCACGTACAAAGCCATGCTGAGTGTCCCTAATTAACCCATTCCCTTCCAAATGGGAGTAAATCCTATCCAAAAGAATCCTCTCCAATAGCTTCCCTACCTCTGACGTCAGGCTCACCGGCCTATAGATCGCTGGATTCTACTATCCTTCTTAAACAATAGTCCCCTGGGACCTCGCCTGTACAACAATAATCTTAGGCATAGAGCTCCACTACCAATCTTAAAACCATGGGAGTGACTTCTTGAATCACATCTTTAGACTTGTCATCAATGATTAATGAGTTGGGGTGGGATGCTGTCAGATCAGAGATCAGTGCCTGCTAGACCCAAGTTTAGGTAACCTCTAACATTCCTCTCTCCCCCCCCCCTCTCCCCCCCCCCCCCCCCCCCCCCCCCACCTTACAACCGCCCCACTCCCTTCCCCTGTGCCCCACCTATTTCTCCCTTCCGCCTCCATTCCTTCCTCCGCCTACACGATTCACAACTCTTCATCCTTTCGTTTCACACTTTATTTTTTATCGCTTGCCTTTGTCCAACCATCTGCCTATCAAACCCCCTCACCTGTGTTCAACTATTATCTGCCACACTTTGTTCCGTCCCTCCTCTTTCGGGTTTTCTTCCCCTCAATGCACTCAGTCTGAAGAAAGGCCATGACCTGGGACGTCACCTATCCATGTTCTCCACAGATGCTGCCTGACCCGCTGAGTTACTCTAGCACGATGTCTTTTTTTTGTAAACCAGCATCTGCAGTTCCTTGTTTCTACCTGGCGGAGAGTGCTTTTATATCACGTTTTAAGCCAAGTTTTAGCCGACAAATCATTTACTTATTTCCCTGTATGTAGTCTCACCTGGACAACCTCTTCGCCCTGCAGTGCCTCGATTTGTCGCGGTCTGCGCTGCCGGTCACTGTTTCCGTGGCCCAGCTTGCCGTAATCCCCATCACCCCAACTGAAGACCTCCCCACTTTCCGTCAGTGCCATCGAGTGGCCATCAGATCCACAGGAAGTCACCAACTGCGTCACCACAAAACCTGTCACATGTACACGAGTAGGACCATATCAGTGCAAACAGAGGCAAGAACGATTTGATGATTAACAATACTATCAATTTTTAATAATCAGACGCCACCGTGCCAAGTCTGAGTACCTTGGAGTGCCGAAATGACGGTTAAGACGTGAAGGTCGTCTGAATTCCCCTGTCCAAGGCGACCATAGCTTCCTTCCCCACACGCCATCACAGTCCCGTTAGCCTGGATGACAAAAGTACAATTCTGCCCACAAATAACCTGCAAATGCAAACATGCAAATAAAATTATATGGAATGCTTCGAATTTGAAAACGAGGTGAACTAGATTTGACCTCTATTTTCACCAACCATACCACTTCTCGTGCTGCCCTCCAATCAAGGGAACAACATGCCAAACCTGTCTTTTACCTAATTTCTTCCCAACATCTGTTATCAGGCTGTCATTAGGCAACTGAACCATCCTACCATCAACTAGAGAGCATTCCTGAGCTACAATCTACTTCATAGGAGACTCTCTGACTATCTTTGATCAGACTTTATTGGATTTTATCTTGCCCTAAACGCTAGTCACGCTATTCCCTTTATCATATATCTGTACACTGTGGACGGCTCGACTGCAATCATATATTCTGCTGACTGGTTAGCATGCAACAAAAGCTTTTCACTGCACCTCGATACACGTGGCAATAAACTAAGCAGCCAGGTACTTGGTAGTATTTCTCAGTGAAGCAGAGGTTCACTTGCCCTTCTTCCCATCCAGTGTACTACATTTCATTCGTACAGCGTGGCTTGCTCACATACAAGCCCTCATTGGAAGACTGCTTAGCGCAGCATCTCCCTTCATTCCGTGGAGGCGATCTCAATTCCTCATTCAATTTGCAGACTGCCATATTTGTGGCCTCCTGCACTGTTCCAACGAGGCCCAATTTAAATTTGCAGAATATCACTTTGTCTTTCATCTGAGTATTTACCCAATATCAAATTCCATAACATCAGGTCTATTTTTCTAGTTTCAATAGATCTGGCCATATCCATACTGCCTGGTTTGAGGAGCATTCCCCACAGTGTCAGGTTCATCAATGGCTCTGAGCTGCATTTCACGGCTTTTATTGAATTGAATTGAATCCTTTATTTGTCATTCGGACCTTTCGGTCTGAACGAAATGTCGTTGCCTGCAGCCATACATGTAATAATAAACAACACACAATAAACACAAATTAACATCCACCACAGTGAGTTCACCAAGCACCTCCTCACTGTGATGGAGGCAAAAGTCTTAGGGTTGCTGTCTCTTCCCTCCTCTTCTCCCTCTGCGCTGAGGCGATACCCCACCGGGCGATGGTAAGTCAGCCCCGCGGTTCAAGCTCCGCGGCCCGGGGTGGTCGAAGCTGCCGTCCTCCAGTCCAGCGGACGCAGCTGTTGCCACGGGAGCTCCGGAAAACAGGCACCAGCCTGTGACCCGCGAGCTCCCGACGATGTCGTCCACTGGCCCGTGGCCGAGCCCCGGATTCAGGTCGCCGCCCCGCACCGGGCCGCCCTCCGGAGCACCATCTCCGCCCTGCACCGGGCCGCCCACACGGGAGCGCCTTCCAGCCGGGAGCCGGGCCGTCCTCACGGGAGCGCCTTCCAGCCGCTCCCGTGTGTCCCTTTGTGTGTCTCTCTATCTAATTGTCTTCATTAATTCACAATCTAGACATTTCTGTAAAGAATGAAATCACCATGGCCGTTCTAGCTTCACCCCATTAGAGATGTTCCCTTTGTTTCATTCATCACTTCCTCCACCCTCCCCACATCAAGCTAACTTGTTTTCTCACTTTCCTAGTTCAGATGAAGTCTTCCACCTGAGATATTCATTCTGTTTCTCTTTCCACAGATGCTGGCCGGCCTGCTGAGTGTTTCCAGTTTTTTTCTGTTTATATTTCAGATTTCCAGAATATATGTTTTTTTAAAAGTATTTTCAATTAAATATTATTTCCAGTCATTCTTGTTTTAATATCACAAAAAGCATCTGTCTTAATAATAAGTGAAAAATGAAGCATTTATCTATAGCTCTCAAGTAACAATGCATTTGTACAACCACTATAATTTAGGACAGACGGCTTTGAGTCTGATGATTTCGTTCCAAAAAGGATTAAATTAAGTACTTTCCAATTTTTATAGCAATCCCCAAATTATATAGCAATTGCAATTCCCAAGCTATGTTTACAATGCAAATTCAAAAGTCAAACCTGCTGAGCTTGTGAAAACGAAGGTGCACCAGTTGGTATCATAACATTTCTTCCAGCTTCTGCTAACTGCCCATGGCGTCCTGCTCCCCAAAGATAAACGTCACATTTTCCACCAAGGTGCCAGTCCTACAAGGATAGGAGATGAGTTTTAATATTCTTTGCACGTACACTAAGCACAGGATGCATGTTGCAAAACAAGGGGTTACCTACCTCTGGCCGGGATGTTGCCCAGGACATAATCTGTTCATCCATTCCAGTGAACCATTTACTGTTGTCCTGCAATTGAGAAAACATTGTCAGGATGTGAAACCTACACGTGGCCTGATTAATTGATGAAAAGAAACGGCATGGACCTTCAGCCCACTGAGTCAAGTCGACTATCAATCAATCACCCGTTCACACTGCTCCTATGTTACCCTGCTTTTGCATCTATTCCCTACGCGCAAGGGGCAATTGACAGAGGCCAACTAACCCGCATGTCTTTGAAAAGTGGGAGTGAACTGGAGCAGCCGGAGTTCACAGAGAGAACGTGCAAGCTCCACAAAGAAAGCACCCAAGCTCAGGATCAAACCTGGGTGTATGGCGCCATGAGACAACAGCTCTACCAGCTGTGCCACTGTGCCGCTCTCTAAAGTTCTCTCTGAAATGAATTCCATTTCAAATGTTGTCGTGTTATAAATGATTGTTTGAAATGTTTAAAAGGTAATCATTGAATATAGACCAGGCTACTTGCAATGAATCAACCAACTAGAACAGAAATCTACACTAATAACTAATTCCAATCCTTCTTTTCTTTTTTGTACACTTTGGCCTGCTAGGTATATTCCACAGCATCCAATGAGCTACACGTTACACAGACAAAGCAACCTGATTTTATCTGACCCTTCAAGGCTACATTCGGTAATCCAAACTCAATTGATGCAAAGTCCCTTTGTTCCACCCATTATCATCGTCCCAACCTCTCTCTTCTGTGACTAATCTGTTTCTCTCTTTCCCAGGTCCTTGAACTAAAACATTAACCGTTTCTCTTTCCACAGATGATGCCTGACCTGCTGCGTGGTTCCAATATTTTCTGCTTTCATTTCAGATTTCCAGAATCTGCAGTTTTCCAATCTATTTTAACTGTCCTTGGGAAGATGTGTTTAAGAAATTGATTACATTTCTTAATGTAGATGCTGGAAAAATCGACAATCGACAAACATTCTGGAGAAACTCAGCAGGTGAGGCAGCATCTATGGGGCGAAGGAACAGGTGACGTTTCGGGTCGAGACCCTTCCGGTGCTGAGCGACCTTCAGGAAGTATTGAAGACCTTCTCACAAAGGCACTCCCAAAATTCTGTTAAATTAGGAATTCCAGAAATTACAGCAGCAATTAAGAGGGAATAGTGACATTTTCATGTCAAGTTAGCCTGCTGCCTGAGGTGGTAGAGGTTGTGGGCTAGGGAGATGCTGCTGCACCAGCCTAGCTGACCAAACATAGCTTTTGGTTTCAGTTTATTATTATCACGTGTCCTGGAGCACTGCAAAAATCAATGTTTTGCAAACAAAGTAGATAAAATGCTGGAGTAACTCAGTGGGACAGGCAGCTGTCTGAAGAAGGGTCTTGACCCGAAACGTCACCCATTCTTTCTCTCTAGAGATGCTACCTATCCTGCTGAGTTACTCCAGCATTTTGTGTCTATCTTTGATTGAAACCAGCATCTGCAGTTCCTTCCTACACAATACTACACGTAAATAAAATAAAATCTAATGTAAACGGTAGGATAAGATACAGAGAACAAAATGTAGTTCTCAGCATTACAGGGCAAGAGCAGAGCGCATCTGTAGATGCTGCACATAACAGCCACCAAACATAGACACAGACTGTAAAACAAACACTAAACTGAAGATGGGGAGAGTAGAGAGATAACCCTCGCTCCAACTATAGTCGATGTTATGTGACAATTGCTTCATCCAATACGCTGCCCACTACAACACAATTCAAGTTCCTTGGTGTAAATATCACCAACAATTTGTCCTGGTCCAATCACTTTGATTCCAATGACTCTACTTCCTCACAAGGAAAAGGAACCGACATGTCTTCAATGACTCCGACCGATTTCTGCAGATGCAATGTAGAAAGCATCCTGTTAGGATGCATCGTACATTGACATTGCAAATGCATTCATTGCTCATGACTCCTAGAAATGGAGAGAGTTGGATCACTTCCAGCCTGTTCATTCCTTCTCCCGCCAGGCAGAAAAGACAAAAGCTTGAAAGGACATGTCAAAATATTCAAGAGGAGCTTCTTCCTTGCTGTTATCAATGGACCTTCTATATGCTCAGGAGATATTTTTCATCCTCCAATTACCTGGGTTAGGGAGATGCTGCTGCACCAGCCTAGCTGACCAAACATAGCTTTTGGTTTCAGTTTATTATTATCATGTGTCCTGGAGCACTGCGAAAATCAATGTTTTGCAAACAAAGTAGATAAAATGCTGGAGTAACTCAGTGGGACAGGCAGCTGTCTGAAGAAGGGTCTTGACCCGAAACGTCACCCATTCTTTCTCTCTAGAGATGCTACCTATCTTGCTGAGTTACTCCAGTATTTTGTGTCTATCTTTGATTGAAACCAGCATCTGCAGTTCCTTCCTACACAATACTACACGTAAATAAAATAAAATCTGATGTAAATGGTAGGACAAAAGGTTGAAAGGACATGTCAAAATATTCAAGAGGAGCTTCTTCCTTGCTGTTATCAATGGACCTTCCATATGCTCAGGAGATATTTTTCATCCTCCAATTACCTACCATCTAAGTACCATCTATCCCATTGGAAACCTTCAGACTACCTTTGAAAGGACTTTACTTGCTTTATCATGCACTAAATGTCATTCACGTTATTCCTTTATCATGTATCTGTACACTGAATGGCTCAATTGTAATCATGTATTGGTTTTCCACTGACTGGTTAGCACATAATAAAAGCTGTTCACTGTACCTCGGTGCACATGACAATAAACTAAACTCAAACCTCCTTGCAGCCTTTGCTATAAAAAAATCTGCACTTTCATTTTAGATATAAGACTATATTCTGCACTGTTTGTTTTCTCCTTTGCACTGGTGTCCTCATGTTTAGTATGATTTTCCTGGGTTGCAAGCAAAAACAGTTCTTCACTGTACCTCAGCACATGTAACAATAACAACCAATAGTAATAATAAACACGTTACAATACAAACATGTGGATGACATTTTCTCTCTTTCTCCACCCAGAAGCAAATGGACCATCTTACCATCACATGTGCCAGCTCATCCTCCGGTACTGGTTCAAGGTCTGGGACAGTGAAGCATTCTGGCAACGCTGCTCCTTTTGCTAATGCCTCTGCAGCCTTAACAGTGGTGGAGAAACATTCCAACCAGGACCACTCGGAGGAGTTCCAGGTGGAAGGGTCAGGTAGACAACCGGCATGATGAGGTGGTATTGGTGGGTTACATAAGAGTTGATCGAGTTGAAGGCCTACAGCCAGCGATGCTAAACATTGCATGTACGGACTATGGATAAGTTGGTCTCCACAGATAACATGAGGCTAAAAGCAAAATCAAACCAGTTGTTAGAATAAAGAATGCAATTTTCAATATTTTAAAATTGATTTTGATAGACAGTAATGGTAGCTTGTCCTGTTCCAATCTTGTTGGTTTCATTACCTTTTCATAGGCATATTGCTCCTGCAACATGATTGGTAACCTTTCAAGAAAGGTCCTCATGCACGGGGCCATGTTTAGTCCAATAACTCCTTGTTTCTTCAGTGAAGTTCTACACGTTGCTAAAACATGGTTGCCAGCTATCCATTCATTGGTGCAGTTCACCACCAGCACATCCTTGGTCAATCAGAGCAAATAAGTGGTCATTATGATGTGTTTTTCCAAACAGAATTAGCTAAAATCACCACATTTAGTTAATAATTCAGAGCTCTCAAGAACTACGCCACAAAATCTGTACAGTGTGTAGATCCTGGCTCTGGGGCATATTTTATATAGTTTTTAATTTAGTTTAGTTGAGTTTAGAGATACGGAGCAGAAACAGACCCTTCAGCCCACCGAGTCCACGCTGACCAGCAATCCCCGCACACTAGCACTATCCTACACTCACAAGGGACAATTTACCATTTACGTAAAACAGTACAGCACAGGAACAGGCCCTTTGGCCCACAATGTCGATGTCGAACGTAATGCCAAGTTAAACTAATCTCCTCTGCCGCAACATAGAACATTCAAAGATAGATAATCTAATGCCAACCACATTTTAGATCTTACCTTTGATCTACTGGAGCAAGCCACAACACCAACGTCAGGGATGCAGGCAATGTTCTGAATAGCACCAGATCCTGTAACCACACTCTGCAGCACACTGCCATCCTGTCAAACACAGAGGGGGAAACAAAGAGCTCAACATGAAATTTTAACTGGTAGACAAAAGTGCTGGAGAAACTCAGCGGGTGCAGCAGCATCTATGGAGCGTGGAGCGAAGGAAATAGGCAACGTTGCCTATTTCCTTCGCTCCATAGATGCTGCTGCAGCCGCTGAGTTTCTCCAGCACTTTTGTCTACCTTCGATTTTCCAGCATCTGCGTTCCTTCTTAAACATGAAATGTTAACTGATGCTCAGTAGCTTGAGCAAGTTCTGCCTTCATTTTAAATGTGCACAACTGTAAATCTGTAAGGAGGCATCAATTTATGAATAGGTTTAATTATAAGCTCCAAAATTAGTCAGAGAATGGGGAGAACTGCGTCACACCAAGTATCCTCAAGTGAACTTCCACAGATAAACAGTTACGGAAAAAGCAGGGGTTAGAATGCTTGTGGAAGCCAAACACAGGGAGAATAAAATATAAATTCATTTGAAAAGCCGACCTGAAAAAGCTTGCAAAATGTGCAAATGTAAATTATTGGTTCAGGTTCAGAGTTTTTATTTATCTTTTATTTTTTAGTATAAAGAGCTTCACAATTCTTTTCTCTGGCACTACTCCGGCATTGACACATTGAGGGAAAAGGACGTAAAGGTGGAGGAGAGGTCATGAATAGGCGACATTTTGGTCTGGACCCTTCTTTGGACTGAAGTGTCCCTGACACAAACAACGTTTATCCATTTCCTGCCTGACTTGCCGAGTCAAGGGCCTGTCCCACTTACGCGACCTTGGCTCGCAAATTATGCGACCTTGTGGTCGCTTGAGGCGTACGGGCACTGTATGGCCACGCGGGGCCGGTCCCACTTAGAAGTGCGGAGTTGTACGGGGCTGGTCCCGACATCGCGCGGGGCTCCGAAATTCTTGTAGTAGCCGAAATCCTTGCGCACCAATGGCCTGTCGGCCCGCGTACGCACACAGGCGCATTACAGTCGTGCGCAGCGTCTTGACGGAGTACGCCTAGCGCTTGGCGTTGCGTGATGACGTCACCGCCCGGTGTGGCGTGATGACGTCACCGCCCGCCACCCAAATTCAGTCGGCCCGCCTCCTGCCCAGCTGATTTGTCAGCATGGCGTAAATGACGTCACGTGCGACCTCCGCTTCCAGTCGGTCGCGCCAAACACACGGAATCGCATGCAAGTGGGACAGGCACTTTATGTCAGCACCTTGACCTCTACGCAAGATTCCGGCAACTGCAGTTCCTTGTGTCCGAGGAGGGATGGCGGTTGGAGGCAAGGGGAGAGAAAATCAATGGAAAGACACATTCACTCTGGAAGGTCTAGACAGAAAGACTTGCATTTGTAAACTATCTTTCGTGTCATCAGGCAGTTACAGCTGATGAGGTAGATTTGAAGCGTGCCATTGTGCAATGTGCACAGGTTGCTTACAAGGCAGGAAAGTCACAAAGTCCCATTCTCAGTGCGGTTGATTAAGACGTAAATGCTGGCCAGCATTACTCTACTCTTCTTCAAAATAATGCCAGTGGAACTTTTCCATTGATTGTTTAAAGTCTCATCTGAAACGTTGGCGCCTCCAACACTGCAGGACCACGCTGGACAGGCAGCCAAGACCTATTCTAATATCTCTAGACCAAACATCTGATCCAAAGCCAAGAGTGAAACCAACTGAGTCATGGCTGAAGTGTCCTCAGTGGAGATCTAATTACCAAAATAAGTACATTTTATGAGAAGAACATGTTTATAAAAGATAGTAATGAGTCATTTCAGAGCATGAATTATTTCTAAATCAAATTTTTCTTTGCGCAAGAAGGCAATATAGATATAGATATATATAGATATATAAAATATATATTGGATGTATTAACATATAAGAGTCTAATCCCTTACCCTAAGTGACCAAATGTTCATCAGCCCACCAAGTCCTCCCGACACCAAGACCAGCCCATCAGAGTTGAAGCAAACACTTCTAACTGGAGTGAGGTGCCCTTTCAGTTGGTAGATGCACGTTGCCTCCTCAGCTTTCCTATATCCACTCTTCAAATTCTATTGCAACAAAGTATTAAAGAGAAATAGTCAATATTAAATAAAGTAAAAAACATTACTGCACTGAAAAATGACAGTGATCTACTCAAAAGAGATATAGTCACCATGTAATTATTGTGCTTCAGAGATATACCAAGAAACAATTTGGTCATAGTACATCAAACAATAACAAACACTGATCTTTCTGTCCTTGGCCTCCATTGTCAAGAGTGAGGCCAAACATATACTGGAGGAACAACATCGCATATTGCGCTAGGGCAGCTTACAACCCAGCGGCATGGCATTGATTTCACTAACTTCAAGTAACCCTTGCATCCCCACCTCTCTCCATCCCTCCCCCACCCAAGTCGCACCAGCTTCAAAGTTGTCTTGTTGAGTCTCATTGTCTATATTCATTTTCACCTATGCCACAGCTAATGACCCATTTCCTTTATCATCGTTACTTGTTCATTTGTTCTTTTTCTCTCCACATCGCCGTCTATATTTCTCGTTTCCCTTTCAGTCAGAAGGGTCTCGACCCAAAACGTCACCTATTCCTTTTCTCCAGAGATGCTATCTGAACTGCTGAGTTACTCCACCTTTTTGTGTCAATATTTGGTTTAAACCAGCATCTGCAGCTCCTTCCTACACAATATTATAATATTTATACATTTCTGAGATAAAGAACCGTTTTTTTTTAACCTCAAATAAATGTTTGAGTGGATGGATGGTGGGGGAAGTTTTTTTTTTAGAATGTAGATAAAAGAAACTGCAGATGGCGGTTTACACAAAAGGAAACCAAGTGCTGGAGTAACTCAGCAGGTCAGGCAACATCTGTGGAAAACATGGATAGTTGACGTTTCAGGTCGAGACCCTTCTTCAGACTTTTTTTTTCTAGTTTCTAGGGATACAGCATAAAAACCGGCTTTTCGGCTCACCGAGTCCATGCTGACCATCGATCACCCGTTCACGCTAGTTCTGTTATCTCACTTTATCATCTACTCCAGACACATGAGGGGCAAATTACAGAGGCCAATTAACCTACAAACTTGTAAATCCTTAGGATGGGAGATCAAAGCAATTGGAGAAAACATGTGGTTATAGGGACAACATGCAAACTCCACACAGACAGCACCCAAGATCGGCTGGAAACTCATTTCATACAGTGGAAATGAAGCCCATAATACTTTAATTTGATGGGCTCATCAATATGCTTCAATTTTACAGAGATTCTATAGTAAGTGCGCGGTGAGGAGGTGGGGGTTAGTGAGTGGATGGTGAAAGGATTAAGGTCACGAGAGGGCAAAGCTTTCCTTTTAGGACTTGCAAGAATTGGAATATGATTAAACTGAAAGGAATAAACTTCTAAATATCCTTCCAGACTCCCAACAACATTAACCCTTTACTGGCAGGGCAAATCTGATGAATGAAATGTTAGTAAGAATTCACCTTTATTTGGCTCTTTGTTCCTTGCTCCCACCATTCTTCAGAGCTGCTGGAAGCGGACAGTGATATTTTGGAAACATCCTGGGGAACAGTCCAGACACACACCAAACCATTCTGACAACCACTAGGGAGGGAGGGAGAGAGGGAGAGAGAGTAAAAGGTTGTTCATACAGCTGGCCCATCCATGTTGCTCTATCACATTCATTCAAGACCAAGACCAAGCCACTTCTCAGGGCTTTGTTGCGCAATGCTATGACCTTCCAGTGCTATGACCTTTTGGATTTGGCTGGTACGTCCATGTGAACCGCCCGGTCGAGCAGCGAGAAGGGGTGGAAGTCTGGGTTACTCAAGGATTTAAGAAAAATCCAGATTGTGAAATGTGGCGCAAGGGTTGCCTCTTCTTGATGATCCCGGTAGGTTGCAGCTTCAGGGGAAGCCTGCCAAGCCGCTCCCTCACATCCAAACTAAGACGGGTAAACTGCAGCCTGCAGGAGGAAGCTGCCAAGCCCGTCTCCAACTCGTTGGACCAGGTGGACCCACCGGCCCGGGAGGGGGAAGCCGCCATGTCGTCCGCTACTCGTCCCCCAAAGACCAGAAGGATAGTGCCAGTGATGATGGACGGGACGGGTGAGGAGCAGGGCCAGTTGGAAAGGAGAGGGAACCGGGGTCTGGCCTACCATGCCCTCGCGGTCAGCATACCCAGGGAACAAAGGGGGACAGCAAGGAGACGGACGTGGCATCCTTGGAGGGAGATGGCTGAAGATCTGCGACAGCCTGGGACTTGCTGGGAATAGGAACTAGAACGTGGACTTTGAACATGGCGCCTCTTGCATGCGGGCTCAGTACACTATTTCTGTACACTTGCGATACAGGAATCGGGGATAAGGTAATACTCTGCTGCACTGTTTGTGACAATCAAAGCATTGCGATGATTCATCTCCTTCAGGCAAAAATTTTAAAAATCCATAATCAAAAATTATGAAGTATACACAGTTATGAAGTCATTTCTTAGGGCAGCAAATTAATATTTATTGATATTATTAACGCAAGCTGCAAAAACAAAAATCACACTTTAATGATAATGAGACATGGGCCACCCAATTATCATTCCTATTCCTCGTCAGTACAAGGCGTGTGCTGATAGCACCCATATTATGAAGGTCCCACCCATATTGCTGCTGCAAATGTCACAGCTCTCTCTCAGCAGGGAGTTCCATTAAAAGGTCTATTATTATTAGATTATTATTTAAATGGTGGCTGATTAGGAAAGGGGGAGATGCAACGAGACCTGGGTGTCATGGTACACCAGTCATTAAAAGTAGGCATGCAGGTGCAGCAGGCAGTGAAGAAGGCGAATGGTATGTTAGCATTCATAGCAAAAGGATTTGAGCATAGGAACAGGGAGGTTCTACTGCAGTTGTACAGGGTCTTGGTGAGACCAAACCTGGAGTATTGCGTACAGTTTTGGTCTCCTAATCTGAGGAAAGACATTCTTGCCATAGAGGGAGTACAGAGAAGGTTCACCAGACTGATTCCTGGGATGTCAGGACTTTCATATGAAGAAAGACTGGATAGACTCGGTTTGTACTCGCTAGAATTTAGAAGATTGAGGTGGGATCTTATAGAAACTTACAAAATTCTTAAGAGGTTGGACAGGCTAGATGCAGGAAGATTGTTCCCGATGTTGGGGAAGTCCAGAACAAGGGGTCACAGTTTAAGGATAAAGGGGAAATCTTTTAGGACCGAGATGAGGAAAAGTTTTTTTGCACACAGAGAGTGGTGAATCTCTGGAATTCTCTCCCGCAGAAGGTAGTTGAGGTCAGTTCACTGGCTATAGTTAAGAGGGAGTTAGATGTGGCCCTTGTGGCTAAAGGGATCAGGGGGTATGGAGAGAAGGCAGGTACAGGATACCGAGTTGGATGATCAGCCATGATCATATTGAATGGCGGTGCAGGCTCGAAGGGCCGAATGGCCTACTCCTGCACCTATTTTCTATGTTTCTATTAATAAGGGAAGCAAAAGTTATCTTAAACACGCTGGAGGAACTCAGCGGGTGAGGCACCAACTATGGAGAGAAGGAATAGGCGACGTTTCGGGTTGAGGCCCTTCTCTTCAGTCTGAAGAAGGGTCTCGACCCGAAACGTCGCCCATTCCTTCGCTCCATAGATGCTGCCTCACCCGCTGAGTTCCTCCAGCATTTTTGTCCACCTTTGATTTTTCCAGCATCTGCAGTTCTTTCTTAAACTTAAACACAGACAAGGCACCTAATGATGTGTCAGAATGTAATAATCATTTTGATTGTTATGGACATATAAACAGGTGATCAGTATGTCTGCGTTATGCCTTAGTTCAACTTTTATCACCAATAAATACTAATGATGTTTGAACGGATATGACAGAATAGCTACAAAAAACCCCGGGCACTTGTGACCCATTAACATTAGACGCCATGCTTCTATTCTCCATGTCTTGGGCTAGTTGTTTGACCCTACTTCTTTGTATCTGTATCTTAAACACTCTCTGGTTAACTCATGTCATTGATGACCCAAGAGATTACCAATATCCAAGAAATTACTTTGATTTAGGTCATTTGCACATCATCTATTCATCTCTAACCTTTTTTCCAGTTAAAATCAAACAGCTGCAGGGGCCATTGTTGTAAAAATCAAAGGAATCAGATCACTCGTGTAGGAAGGAACTGCAGATGCTGGTTTAATCCGAAGATAGACACAAAAAGCTAGAGTAACTCAGCGGGACAGGTAGCATCTCTCGAGCGGAATGGGTGATGTTTCGGATTGTGAACCTTCTTCTTCAGTCTGAAGAAGGGTCTCGACCCAAAACACTTCTCTCCAGAGATGCTGCCTGTTCTACTCCAGCTTTTTGTGTCTATCATCGATTCAGATCACTCTCTCTCAAAGGCTGGGAACAATCATGGTATTTATGTTTCTGATTTTCAGTATCTGTTGTAATTTGCATGATGTTTCATTAAACGTATTTACCTACTGCTCTCTTGCTGCTTGGCCATTTCATTTAACCTTCTAAATGAACTGAATCCTCCACTTGCAGTTCCAATGTTTAGTATTACATTGTAAGCATCATGCCATGTATGCAAGCTAAAGTTGGCTTGAAAGATTATTTAAAGGAAGCCTTGTCATTAACATTACATAATTATAAAAACAACAAAGCATGATGTAATCAGGTAAAGAATTAATTCCACTGCGATACTCTTACTAATATCCAAAATAACATCGCAGCATCAAATTCTGACTGACATTTAACCAGTGAAGGAACTGTGGCCAGGAACAGTAAAAGCTTTGAAACCTTTCTACCCACCTGGCCAACATGAGGCGCAACTTGAATCCCTTTCCCAGAAGACTGCACCAAGTGACGTTATTCACCAATGCTGGATGAGGCAGCTTGTATAGACAATTCCAGCTGTCGCCCGCAAAGCTCCATAGTTTGACGGTGGTTTCTTTGGCACAGCTCATAAGCAACTGTCCTAATGGGTCCCACTTTATACAAGCGATACTTTCCTTGTGTGGAGAGGATACAGCCGATTACATTCTACTATTTTCAGAGATTTACAAATTTACTTACATTTTCAAATCTATGCCAACGTTGTAACTTTCTTGCAGATTTTTGCACAATAGCCTTTTCTGATAATAAATATGCACAGATATTAAGAAACCTATCTGGCTCCACATAAAAGAGATGGTGGTAAAGAGATGGGATAGCCCTGGTATTAAAGATAGAATACACTCCAAAGACTTACAGGTTTGTAGGGTCATTGGCATCGGTAAAATTGTAAATTTTCCCTAGTGTGTAGGTTAGTGCTAGTGTACGGACGGGGTGATCACTGGTTGACGCAGAATCGATGGGCCAAAGGGCCTGTTTCCTATGCTGCATCTCTAAATCAGTTTGGGTGGGATGAACAAATAGCAAGCGGCAGAAAACATTGGTAGTTCCTCAAATGTTGCTCAAGTAGCGCACAGTAACAGTGTTAACACAACCATTGGGAACATGACATATGACGTAGGCAAATCAAATCAGCAACAGAAGTGAAGGACACATTTGTGGAGTGAATTAGAGAGATTTTCAAAATGAGACCCATGAGAAAACAGTGAGGGCAGAAGCAGGCAGTGTTCAAACTGTAGATGTTTAACCTACCTTGTGTGCATCAATCATAACAACTGTTCCCTTCTCCAGAGGTTCCTTGGTGCCAATCAGCAGTTTCCCATCTGCGTATCCCACCGCAAATGGCTTGTCCTCACTATACCACGCGATGGCCATGACAGCAACTGCAAACAGCAAACAGCAATTGTAAAAACACTCCCGAAACCTAAACAGGTAAACGTCGACCAATACCAACACCTATCCTTGTTATAATCATTTCTGAAATGCAAAGCACCAAATCTAGAACTATGTGCAAGGAAAAAACAGGTACAATTAATCATAAATGAGACCAATGCATTTTTATGAGCTGTTTAAGAAGGAACTGCAGGTGCTGGATAATCGAAGGTAGACAAAAGTGCTGGAGAAACTCAGCGGGTGCAGCAGCATCTATGGAGCGAAGGAAATAAGCAACGTTTCGGGCCGAAACCATTCTTCAGACAGAATGCGTTTACTTAGTTCAACTTAACACATTATGGCCTGTATTCAGTAGCTTGTACACCCAGGAATGAAGGAGACTACAGAAAATGGCATTCACTACCCTGTCCCATCACAGGTACTGACCTCCACATCATCAGAGGGATCTATAGGAGGTGCTGCCTCAAACAAGATCCAGAGGTTTACAAGAATGTTCCTGGGGATGATTGGGTTAACATATGATGGCTCTGGGCCTGTAGTTGCTGGAGTTTAGAATGTTGAGGGTTGGAGGGGGGTTCTCATTGAATCTTACCATATAATGAAAGGCCCAGAAAGGGAGCAGGGTCAGAAGCAGAGTTTGGGTAACAATTGCAAACTGGCAAAGACAGACAAATCCCAGTAAGGGCACTTACCATCCTTCCTGTAGCAATGTTCGAGCTCGACCCGGTGCATGGTACAGGAGTCTACCACCTCAATCAGCCCCAGACTTCCATCCATTCGCCCCACCAGTAGAACTTCTAAAGTGTCACCTGCCCAGCTTGCCACGGGACCTTCTTCAGGCCAAGCAAGAGCAGAAACCCAGTGTGGCTGGACGTCCAAAAGCCCCTTGCCTCCTGCAGAAGAAGAATTGATGACTAACTACATAGAGTTTCCAAATAAAACAGATGGATGTTTATGGTGCTCCACTTTAGTTGCAGTTGCTAATAACATGCGGTACAATTCAAAGCTTTATGAATGTAGCTTTAAAGGGTATAAAATAGGTGACGAGTCATACCAGTGATTTGCCAGATGTTGACCACCTTCTCCAATGCCGCTGCAATGTATTTTCCACTGACGCTCCAGCAAACAAGGGACAAATTCGGATCACAAGGTGATCCCAGGGAGCCCAGGTCTTCTGCACTAACTTCTCTGTTTAAAGACAAAGCAAGTTTCACCATTACTTGTATCCAAAATGCATTTTACTTGTGTTTACTGCAAATAACTCACGGTAGTAAAGTGGTATAGGAATGATTATGCATGAGTAATTATCCCGAGGCACATTCAAATTTCACCAAGCCCAAACAACACGATTGACACAAACGCCTATCCGAATCACTACAATTACCAAAGGAAAGAAGGTATTATCCACCAAGTCCACGCGATTTTTAATTGCTCTCTGAAGTGCCTCTCACGTTATTCACTAGTATCTAACTAAAATTAAAATTGACAGACAACGCCTCTTTAACCTTGGCACTAGATTTGACAAAGACACACCCAGACTACCCTCACCCTCTTCACTAGCATCTATGGGCATGTATTAGAATCGGAGGTGCTTAACTGAGGAACAGCCCGGCTTCACAATAATCAAACTGGACACAATATATGGTTCCATCCAACAACAGCACAGACCCACCAGGGAGGCAATTGCTGGGGGACCTTAACATTAGATTCTGGACCCCATGGCTTTTCACAGCATCGGTTCAAGAATGACCCTGATCATTGATACCAACTCTCCTTCCTCGCAGGCACATTAGTACTCCACTTGGAAAGGTAACACGGGCAGCAAGGGCATACGGTGCAGTCTGGATGGGGACTGTAATGGCATTACCCAGGGGACAGGGCAAGAGTGGGCCTGTGGCAGAAGTGCACCAAATGAAGGAAAACCCTGCACAACCTCACATATCTGTCATGGTTGCACCAGTCCATAACTGATCAATCCAGTGATCAGTGGAGATGTTGTTTTATGACACCCTCTATAATAATGCAGAAAGGGAATTGCGCAGAACAGAACAAGTAGCTTAAAAAATGGGCATCCTAAAGGTGCCAGGTAAGCTCAGTCAGACACAAGCTGCAGCTATACAGCCTGGTACAACCCCTAACCTTACTGTCAGTCTCAGCCATACATCCAATATTGGCTCAGTGAGAAGAGCTTGCAAGGAGCAGCAATGAGCAAACCTGGTGTAAGCCTGACCCAAAACCTGAACAAGCTGCGTATAGGACGCCATACTTGTAAACAGTGGAAGCCTTAATCTGTCGACCATGCTGAGCAACCAACAGATTAGATCAAAGCTCTCCAAGTCCTGTCACATCTTGTGAGTGCTTTAATTTCACTAAATGGGAGGAGACAGTTCCATGAATCTCTAATCTTGATGATAACAGAACCTTGTTGACAAACACAAAATCAAGGCAGAAGCATTTTCAAATAGGCAGAGATGTGAGTGGATGATCCACCTCGACCTCCTCTGGAGGCCTTAGCCTTATAGTAGGTATGTTACAAAACCTACCTGAATCGCCATTGGGAATCTGCCCACAGCCAGGTCGGCGATTTTGGCGCTGTTTGGAGGGGGCGGGTTTAAAACGCGATTTTTACTAGGCTGTACTAATCGCACATGTTCAGCCTAGTAAATCATTAACGAAAAATCGCTGCAAGACCCGGTCGCAAAAGGTATTATTAGTTTTATAGGCCTCGATAATATAGTTCTAATAGATTTAAAATTACTGTTTCATCTCGCAACCTATCGCAGCCCCAGGGTTTTATAGAGCAAACAATTAAAGGTATGTACCTTATTTTTACATTAAATGGGGCATATATATAACCCTATATATCAAATTATCTATAACGAATAGCTCATTTTGGGCTTTTTATATCCCGCAGTATTTTTCTCGGCACTTGAGGGCACTAATCCAGCGCTATGTCAACGTTCTAAACCGGCGCGTTCCACATGAACCCACTAGAAAGCCGATTTAAATGGGCATTTATTTACAGCAATTGAACACTAAATTCCTTCCATTTGGCCTATAAATTAATGTAAATTAGATATAAAAATCATGTTATATTGTGAATTATTTGTGAATAATCTTTGGACACTTAGGCTATTTAAAAATGTTAATCTTTCCTTAAGAAATGGCCTGTTGACTATCCAAGATCACAGCTTTTTTGTAATGTCCATTGAAAATCAATAGGGAACAAGATGCTAATTTCCGAGTATGAAAATGGTCATAACTTTTTTAATACTTGAGATATGAAAGTGAATTTGGTGTCAAATTAAACTTATTGTTATGCTTTATCTGATGGGATAAATTGCAGACTTGATTTTTTAAATCTCAAAATTTTGTAACATTGCTACTTATAGAAGCCGGTGTAAGTACATGCAAAGCCAAGATTCTTCATTGCTTAAATAGAGATGGTTAAAAGCTTCAAGTTGTTAGGAGTAAATATTACCAGTAATATGTACTGGACCAGCCACATCTAAACTATGTCCAAGAAAGCACATTAACACCTCTACTTCCTGAGAAGGCTTAGGAAGTTTGACATGTCACCAACAACCCTCCCCAACTTCTACAGATGTGCCGCAGAAAGCATTTTATTGGGACACATCACAGCCTGATTTGGGACCAGTTCGGTCCAAGACCGCAAGAAATTGCAGAGAGTTCATAAGTGATAGGAGCAGAACTCGGCCAATTACTCTGCTATTCAATCATGGCTAATCTATCGCTCTCTCCTAACCCCATTTTCCTGCCTTCTCATATCCCCTGACAGCTGTACTAATCAAGAAATTATCTATCTATGCCTTCAAATATCCATAGACATGGCCTGCACAGCCTGAGCTGTGGATGTAACCTAGACTATCATGCCTCCTTTCCAGTGACTCCATCTACACTTTATGCTGCCTTGGCAGTCTCACTCCCTTTTCCATCAGACAAGAGGTACAGAAGTTTGAAAACACATACCTCCAGATTCAGGGACAGTTTCTTCCCAGCTGTTGTCAGGCAACTAAACCATTCCAATAACAACAAAGTGCTGTCCTGTCGTGTCATCTACTTCATTGGAGGCCTTTGAACTATCTTTAATTGGACATGCACTAAATGTTGTACCCTTTATCCTGTATCTATACACTGTGGACGGCTTGATTGTAATCATGTAAATATTTTTTATTTGACTGGATAGCACGCAACAAAAAGCTTTTCACTACACCTCGGTACACGATACAATAATAATAAACCAACCTAAAACTACAGCACTGACATCCAACTAATCAAATCTATTATTGGAAACGCAATAATATCCTTCTGAAACAATCAAATCTATTATTGGAAACACAAGAGACTGCAGAGGGTGGAATTTGGAGCAAAAATAAAACTGCTGGAAGAACTCAACGGGTCAAGAAGCATCTATGGAAGGAAGGTTGACATTTCAGGTTGAGATCCTGCATCAGAGTGCCTGATGCCCCTTTACTCTCAAATCATTACCAGAGATAGGAAATAGGGACTGACTATCTAGTTGAGCATCACTTAAGGGCCTGTCCCACTTGGCAATTTTTTCGGCGACTGACAGCATCATGGTAGTCATGGTTGCCAAAAGATTTTGACCATTTCAAAATCCAGCGGCGATAAAAAAAGTTGCGACACATAAAAATGCCTCAAACGTCATCACACCGCGTCACGCCACAACATTTTTGTGACCTGATAGGTCAGTCAATGATGCCGGCAGTCGCCAAAAAAATCACCAAGTGGACAGGCCCTTAACTCTTTGTGTAGGAAGGAACTGCAGTTGCTGGTTTAAACCAAAGATAGACACAGGTGCTTCTGAAGAAAGGTCTCGACCCGAAATGTCACCCATTCCTTGTCTCCAGAGATGCTGCCTGTCCCACTGAGTTACTCCAGCTTTTTGTGTCTATCACTTACTCTTTGTTGAGCTGCTCTCTGTTGCCTGTTTGGGTTTTCTCTGCACCTTTCAGCTCCAGACCCATTACAGCAATAGTCTGATGACTGACAGAAGAATCTAAATCCAGACCAGAGTGTCTTTGACATCAAGGCACCGTTTGACTCATCAAGGAATCAAGTTGAAGTCAGTGGAAATCAGGAGTAAATTCTCCACTGGTCAAAGTCAAAAAAGCCCAAAGGCAGACAGGCAGCTGTAGCCAAAGATCTTAGAGCAGAGCAAGCTAGGCCACTCCTGTGAAATACAATGGGCTGACGTGTAGTACGCTACGGAGGGGATCCTGAGCATTTTTCACCGCCCATTTTAGTAACCGGAGCCTACCTGACCCGACCCGACTCGCAGTGTAATCAATGTTGCGGGGCAACAGTTTGTGTGTGTGATATAGGGTAAGATTCATAATTCTGTCAATTCATACTTCTTGTCAAGAATAAAATTTGACTGGCAATTGTCTTTTTTAATGTTTTTTAAATAATTTCTTTTTAAATGGCTCACAAGCACTGTTTAAGTTGATTTTGTAGTAACCGGAACCTACCCGACCCGACCCGACTCGACTCGCAGGGTAATTGTGTTTTTGTGTGTGATATATGGTTAGATTCATAATTCTGTTAATTCTTGTTAAAGAATAAAATGTTTATAAACACACATACATTAATGTGATATAAATGTATATAATCATATAACACATACAATTATATTTCTTCTGATCCAATGATGAACTTTATTTCAGACCAGACAAGGGACATTAAATAAGAAACATTGTAAACCTCCCCGCAACTTCACACACACTAGGCCTTATCCCACCCCTCAACTCTTGCCGGAAGCAAGATGGCGGAGCAAGATGGCGGGGGCTGGTTGCTAAAATGGGTCCTATAATCACCCATGAATCTTCCCATGAGCGTACTACGCGTTTACATGAGAGTAACCCATCTTGCTCTGCTCTAAGATCTTTGGCTGTAGCTGCCGGGGGTCAATAACTCATTAAAGCAGGAACACAAAAGCAATGTATCACAGATACTAGAAATCCAGACCAGAAAAAGAACATGCTAGAAACACTCAGCAAAGTGTATTGGCAGTAAATGAGATGTCACTCCCAAATACATCCTGTATTTAAATACGTGAAATGCTACTTACGATTTGTTGAAAATACAGGTTTGCTGTAAAGTGTAATGATTTTTAGTGACACTCCACACTCTAACAGTTCCATCATTGGCACTCGTTGCGAGGAGACCTTTTTTATTGCACCATTCACAAGTAATTACCTTTAAAGGAATTAGAGAAAATTACCTTTGGAAACTGATTGACTTCAATGCAATTAGAACAAGGAGGCCTAATGCATTTATAACATTGTGATCAGTAGCACACCCTATACATTTTAACTGTTAAATCCCTCTTACACAGACACAGACTGATCTTCAATTTTCCCTTCTAATCTATCCATTTAAAGTCTAGCCATTTGAAGAACTTTGTCTCAAAAGAATAAGGGAGCTTAATCTACAAGTATAATGACAGCTGGAGGCACATTGATGCATCAATATAGTGACTGCGTCACAGCACCAGAGACCTGGGTTTGATCCTGACTCCAGGTACTGTCTGCACAGAGTGTGTACATTCTCTGTGACTATGTGGTTTTCTCCAGGAACTCCAGTTTCCTCCCACACACCAATGATGTATCGGTGTGTAGATCAATTGGTTTTGGTAAAATTGTTAATTGTCTCTAGTGCATCGGACAGCGTTAGTGAGCGGAGATCGCTGGTCAGCGCGGAGTCTCGGACTATTTGGCCTGTCTCCGCGCTGTATCTCCAAATTAAATTAATATAAACATTTGATCTTTGAGTTCCAAAAGCAAGTTTCTTACCCTATTCTGATGTGCTTCCAGCTTGATGAATGGACATTTGCGAAGGTCCCCCGACATGTCCGCAAATGTCTGCGGTTTGCTTTGGTTATCACGGTCGTGTGCTGCTAGAGTCCGGACGAGCTGCTGAGCAACCCACTGTCTGTGCTGGGAAGATAGTCTAGAGGAGAGGCAGCAAGCTGCTAAGGCATTAGCCAGTTCCAGAGGGCCTACAGCAGAAGGATCATAGGAAGGATGGGCATACAAATGGGCAATAAAACCTGCTTAAACAAAATAGTGAGACAATACCCAGTGAATGATGGTCAAGAAAGCAGCAATGATGATATTGCACTTATCTAAAGCCACATAATTAATTAAGCAAAATGCCTTAATAAAAATATACAAAATATGAGCATTTCAAAATGGATATACAGGTGCACAACCTTTTATCCGAAAGCCTTGGGACCAGACACTTGTCGGATTTCGGACATTTTCGGATTTCCGAATGGAAGATTTTTAGCGTAGATTAGGTAGGTAGCGCGGGCGGCTTGAAAAGTCTGGAGCGACTGCCTCCTCCCCGGAGACCGGGGAATCATTGTAAATCATTGCATAAATGTTAGTCAGTTAGTTTGGAGGGATTTTATGTGGTGGTGGTGGGGTGGGTGGGTGAAGGGGTAAACTTTAATTCTTAGTCCCCTACCTGGTCGGCGACTCCCAACATCGCGGAGCTGGGGGCTCCGTCCGGCCGCGGGCGGCGCCGGTTGTAGCTCCGACCCCGGCAACTCGACCCCTGGCTGCGAGGCGCTCCAAATCCAGCGCCGCCCGCGGCCGGACGCCCGCAACCCCAGCTCTGCGAACGTTGGGAGAAGGCGGCCTCAGCGCCCTGGAGCTTACCGCACGGCGACCCGGTAAGGCATTGCCCGCTTCCCGCTGGTATCCCAGCGCTGCGACGCCGCCGACTCCCAACATTTGCGGAGCTGGGGCTGCGGGCGTCCGGTCGCGGGCGGCGCTGGATTTGGAGCGCCTCGCAGCCAGGGGTAGAGTTGCCGGGGTCAGAGCTACAACCGGCGCCGCCCGCAGCCCCAGCTGGGAGTTGGCGGCCACAGCGATGCGGAGCTTACTGCACGGCGACCCGGTAAGGCATTGACCGCTCCCCGCCTCTCCGACCAGGTAGGGGACTAAGAATTAAAGTTTACCCCTTCAACCCCCCCCCCCCCCCCTTCACATAAAAGTCCTCCAAACTAACTGACTAACATATAAGCAATAATTTACAGATGTTTAAGTGTCTCCCCGGAGGAGGCAGCTGCTACAGTAGTACAGACCTGGGTTGACCGTGGGTCGTTTCGGGTCAAGTTTGGCGCCAAACGCGAGCTTTGGTGTGCAGACGACATCCTGGAAAAAATGGCCGGTTTTCGGAGTTTTTCGGTTTCCGGAACACCGGATAAAAGGTTGTGCACCTGTACTTTTATTTTCAAGTCTTTAGGAGCAAGAAATATAATACTTCTGGTAAATTAAAATACAGTTATAATGACGTAAGACTCACTGGTCATTGTCTCAATTTGACGACTGCATGACAGGAAAACTGATGCTGTCAAATTTATTACGGATGCTAAACACACACATCAAATCCAATTATTAACTCAAAATAATTCTACAAAACTTTGAGGTTTGGTTATTGTTAGTACAGTGCACACTGCATTTACCTTCCGAGAACAACCGAAGAGACAAGACCTACCTCTTTTCTCCATCTCTGCCTTGTCGTAGGTTGGTCTCAGTTTTGCACCCTTGTCAGCGAGCAGTGCCACCAATGCTTGAGTCACAACAAAGTTTGGCGAGGTCACAAGCTTATTTTCCTCAGCAATGCCTCGAAGGAAACTGGGGAGAAACTTTCTCTGAATGGGATCATCTATGGTTGTGAGATTCATACCTGTCGCTGCCGAGATCAAGTTCTGGAAAGGTAAGGTGGTTTAGACATAAAATATTGGAGGATGTTTTTACACTTTTAGCGATACAGCACGGAAACAGGCCCTTTGGCCCGCTGAGTCCGTGCTGACCAGCACTCACACTTCTCCCAACCCCTTTTTAAATGAAGCTTTCAAAAATCCCCTATTGAGATACGCACATTAATACAAACGTTACTGTCAAGTAAACAACTAAAAGAAAAAGAGTAAAATGTTCATGTCAAGCTTGGAACTGATACAAAACCGCAGTTATGAGTTTTATTGGTAGACATCACTTTTGTTTTTGGATTAAAATAATACATTAATATGACTTTAACCAATCTCAAAAGAGTTCTATCCGTGCATGACAATTTTAAAATACACCTCCCCAAATGGGAAACATTTATTTGTAACATAAGCAAACACATAATGCACAGTAGATACAAAATGCTGGAGTAACTCAGTGGGACAGGCAGCATTTCTGGAGAGAAGGACATAATGCACAGTGACATACGGGCACAGAGGAGGGATGAATGGAGATGACTGATGAATTATGTGGCACTGGCCAAAGCTGGAGGTCAAATACTGGTGCCTCTGACCACCCGCTTAATGCGGGTCTCACCATCAGAGCCAGCCACAGAGCACTGCCCTGCTGAAGAGAAGTCCCCTGTGCTTTATGCCAGGAAAGACAGGTACAATAACAACTCTGAACAGAGCTACTGATCCCATGGAAAGAGTTTGTGTAGATTGAGTTATTTAATATTACTTTAGTGTTCTCAGGTTTTTGGCTGCATTTTAACTGCTTCTTAATATTTAATTTTTAACTTTGTTAATTATTTAACCTCTTCAAATAACTTTTGAATATATCTACCAGATACATTTAAGAATGGTTGAAATGCCTTTAAACGCTAGCTTTGGCAAGAGGGGATAAACTTTGGGATATGCTGCTGAGACAACTCAACAGTCTGGAGTCTGCCTCGCCTCTGATCAGTTCATCCTATCCTCCACATCTGGACCAGTATGGCACGGGGACCATGGGCCACAGGCTAGATCCAGAACACCCTTGTCTAACCAGTCTGTGGCAATGAATGTGGGACAGAGGCGAACTGATGGATTTACAGACTGACTCATCCTATCAATGGACAAGTGTGAACGCAGGCCACTGACTGACGAAAAGGCTAGTAAAAAAAAGATCAAATCAGTGGCAAGAAACCAAGTGGCTTGCCAGCATGGTTGTCAACCTTTTAATGCCTCTTAACTGTAAAGCACACTTGGATGTCCTTTTTAGTTTAGAGATACAGCGCAGAAATAGGCCCTTCGGCCCACTAAGTACGTGCCGATCAGCGATCTCCATACACTAGCACTATCCTACACACTGGGGACAATTTACGATCTTTACCAAAGAAACCAGTTAATCTACAAACCTGTACATCTTTGGAGTGTGCGAGGAAACTGGAGAACCCAAGGCAAAGGTCAAGGGGAGAACATACAAACTCCGTACAGACAGCACCCATAGTCAAAATCGAACCTGGCTCTCTGGCGCTCAAAGGCAGCAACTCTACCGCTGCACCACTGTGCCGTGTGCTGAAGCATGTGATACAAATGCAAATCTCTACTGCATCAGCCTAACCCAACAACAATTATGCAGTTAGAAAACAATTACCTGTGTGCAGAGCTGCACAAGCAACTTGGCCGCACTTGGACTGTTGGAAGCTAAGCAGCCAACTGCAGTGCTCAAGTAGGCCAGGCAGGAGATTGGCTTGTTGATTTTTCTGTGAGCTCCACGCGGGCGTTCTGAAAGACTGGTGGTCCCTGGACTCGGGGTGAGACCTGCTCGGCCCGCTGCAGCCAGGCACATCAATCGGACCAGGGTCTTGATATCAGTTAATCCCAAGGACTCCAGACCTGCTGCCAGACTGCAACTAGAGCCACTGCAACAATGAAAGGGGGGAAATACACCATCAAGAAGCCATTACATAGAAGTATTCACCTTCACCACTCAGATCAACATAAGCTATTGCCCGAGAGACTCAACATGTGAAAGCTCATAGAATTGGTTAGATGCAGAGGCCTCTGGCTGCTGATACTTACTGTGTGATGTGCAAGATACCTGTAGTATAAACAGCTGCCAGCCTCTACCTTTGGATACAGAGGTAACTGTAGAGGAAATGCACATCAAATGTGTTGTGGAAATGTGTAGGAAGGAAATGCAGATGCTGGTTTACAACAAATAGACACAAAATGCTGGATTAACTCAACAGGACAGGATTGCAGATGCTGGTTTACACTGAAGATAGAACTCACCGTGTCCCGTTCAGTTACTCCAGCATTTTGCGTCCATCTTGTGTTGTGGAATTGACCGTTTGTGAGAGGGGTCAGTGGCGAAGTGATGGGTGGGCGCTGTGGACTACCAGGGATAAAATATTACATAAAGAACCTACCTCGAGGAAGATAAGTGCTCCATTTTAAGAACCCCTTAAATTAAGAAACTTGTTGGCATACAGGGCTTATGCCTGCTCTTGGACCTTGGACAGGTGGTAAAAGATTGTACAAGAGAAATTAAGTGAATACCACCACTGCACCCACTCAAACAATCTCTGTATATGTGGTTAGAACCAGAGTAAGCATGTCGCACTACCTTGCATGAGCACTAAGTACTTGATTGCATTGTGCACTCGGATTCCAAGAACAAATCACTCATGTACTGCTTAAAGATGCTCTCATAAGTAAAACAACATTCCCACGATTAACTATAACGTCTTAATACAAAAGGAAGATTTTGTACACTTATTTGATGGCAAAGAAAGCAACTTGCAAAATAAAAATGTACATACATGGCCGACTATGCCTAGTAAAATAATTCAAAAATAATATTTGATAACAAAGGAGAGTGCAAATCTTATTGCAACCTACTACTCGCATCTGCAAGTAGTATATGAATGATTATAAAAATGACACATGCATTTGTTAGGAACTCAGAACTATTTTAAATGTGTGTTAAATCGGTTTGCGTTCTCAGTTATTTATTAAAGAAATGTCCAAGTGTCAACCTAAAAATGATTGAGATACAAGTTAAATAGAAAGTTGACTGTTTATGTTGCACACGAATATGGTTAGGCCTAGGTTATGCTATTCCCTTGTAACTGGCAGCAAAATAACATTCAGTGTGAAGACAGTTCAAATTGCTTGACTTGATGGGAGGGGTCTCCCAAGTGCCTTAAACTGAAAGCATAAGAACCACGACAGCTCATTCTCATCCAATTTATGGTCCGTATGTTATTCACTACATGGATGGATGCAAAGAATACCTCAGCAACAGTGTACTGCATCCTGAGAAGCAAATTACACTGCTGAGACATTTGCAGAAACGTGGAATTGGAAAGTAAGTACGTTTATTTATATAGCACGTTTTAAGTCAACTCGCATTAACACCAAAGTGCTTTACATAAAATAGATAATAAGTTTCCATACCATAGAAAAAGGTTAAAAAAATAAAGAAAATGGACACAACACATTATAGAGTTCAACACAAACGTCCCCCCACAGCAGAATCAAACATTTCCACTGTGGGGAAAGGCACCAGAAAGTTAAGTCCTCTTCCTCTGTGAAACACCCGAGGTCGGAAAGGAATAAGGAAATGCTTAAAGGGCCTGTCCCACTTGGCCGTCATTTGCGCAACATCATTTACGCGTCACGACTTACGACGCGCGCGTCGTGACACGCACGTGATGCGCACATGGTGCATATTACGTGCGTATTACGTGTGCATGGTGCGTGATGACATAGGCAGTGACGAGCGACCGTGCACGGCGTCGCAGGATTTTGTGATGTACAAAATCTTCGCACGCCATCTGCGTGATGCAATGAACAAAGGACGCAAATGACGGCCAAGTGGGTCAGGCCCTTTACTCCCCAGTTTGGTTTTTGCTCAAAATTCCAGCATCTTCAGCCTCGTGTGTCTCCATGCTGGAGCAACGCAGTAGGTCAGGCATTTTGTCCACCCCTCTGCTTCCATGGATGCTACCAGACCCACTAAATTTCTCCAGCAGTTGTTCTTCGCTGTAGCTTACGGCAACTCCAGTCTCTTGGGACTCCCTCTTTCTGAAACCTTATCAGATCATCATCTCATTTTTAATCGGGAATTTCTTGAATCTGCGTACCCATGAAATTAATGCTAGTTTTCTATCTTCCTCAGTTACATTGGGCTACAAAATGATAAAAAATAAATAGGTAATTATTTTAGAATGCATATTTCCCCATTGCAAATGGCTTTGAGTCCTTTGTTCATGAATCAACTGAGCTCCTAAACACATCATTAAGCAGGAATTGTGTGATAAATGAGAATTTTTACATCAAAATGTTAAAGTGATAATATGTGTGGGATTTACTCAAAACAGGCTGAAATATCATTATTTTGATTAATTTTTCATGCTCCCGATAAACACAGAAACAAAGAAAAGTTCTGCTTTGTAGAAAGAAAAATTGCCAGTTACCAACAAACATGCATTGTATCCTTTAATTGAAATAAAACAACAACAAATAGGGACAATCTCATGTTTCTCTTTGACACGACTTCTTTTTATCATAAGCACTTCCTGTTGAGATTTTCTACAGCAATTAAGATTTAAAATTTAAAATTATGGGAATCTGGGCAAAGGACTGGTTCAGTTCAGCAGACAAAAAGGCTGGAGAAACTCAGCGGGTGAGGCAGCATCTATGGAGCGAAGGACTAGGTGACATTTCGGAACCAAAACGTCACCTATTCCTTCACTCCATAGATGCTGCCTCACTCGCTGAGTTTCTCCAGCTTTTTTTTTTGTCTACCTTTGATTTTTTCCAGCATCTGCAGTTCTTTCTTAAACAAATCAGTTAAGCAGTTAAGTAATCCATCAATGGCCATTTATTTATAGAAATGATCCATATGAAATGCCTTTTGAGGTACTTCACTGCTTGCCAAATTCCAAGTCAGATTTGAACTGATACAACTGCTCACACTTATTTGAGCGGTTATGAGCCAATTTGTCTGATTTATGAATATGTACAATTTTTGAGACTTCCAATGATGATTTGATACATTTGTTTAATTGATGGAAGAATCTTAAGCAGTTTTCACACTGAGCAGGAAGTTACTTTGGCGAGTTGAACAAGTATTTTTGTAAATAACAGTGTTTCTGTACATAGGGTGGAGTTGTCCAAACACTAGACAGGTTTTAGGGGAAAGTTTAATGGAGATGTGCGATGCAAGATTTATATTTACACAGTGCAGTGGGGCTGGGAATGCATGGGGGTGGTGGTGGAGGCAGATGTGATAGTGGTGTTTCAGAGGCTATTAGATAGGCACATGGAAGTGCAGGGGATAGGATATGGATCATGTACAGACAAATTAATCAGTTTAGCTGATCATGTTCAACACAAACATTGTGGGCCCATTCCTTGCTGCATTGTTCTATGTTCCATAGTTGGGTAATATGCTGGGGCAGTGAAAATAGATGCCTTAAGGGCCTGCCTTATGTGTCCTTGGCACGCAAATTACACAACCTTGTCGACGCGTTGAGGCGCACGGGCATCGTGTGGCCGCGCGGGGCCGGTCCCACTGCGAAGCGTGGAGGGGTATGGAGTTGTGCGCAATATCGCTCGGCGCTCCGACATTTTGTATCAAACTAAATCTTCGCGCGCCAACGGCCTGTCGCGTGACTGACGGCTAAAGTGGGATAGGCCAAAGACCCTGGCGCGACGCAACGTCTCACCTCCAATAGTGGCAGAAGCAGGCAAACGATCGCCGAACTTGGCCTGGGGCTCACGGCCATTGAGGTCCGGATCCACCCCCACTTCTACTCCCAGAGCGGGGCCAAGAAAATTGAAGATAGACACAAAATTCTGGAATAACTCAGCGGGACCGGCAGCATCTCTGGAGCGAGGGAATGGATGACGTTTCGGGTCAAGACCCTTCTTTCAGACTGAAGAAGGGTCTCGACACGAAACATCATCCATTACTTCTCTCCAGAGATGCTGCCGGTCCCGCTGAGTTACTCCTGAATTTTGCGTCCATCTTCAAATAACGTCACCCGCTCCAGATGACGTCACGCGGGACCGTCGCGCTTCAACGCGACCACGAGGTCGCGTAATTAGCGTGCCAAGGACAGGGGCTTTATACCCTTTCGCACTGTAGTCAAGGAGTTGCACTGACACATTGTCCAACATAAGCATCCTCTTGTGCATGACAAAAGCACCACAATGTCAAGTCTTTGGAGACTCTTGCAAGGCAGATACCACAAGCTATGAAAATGCAAATTTGTCAATTATGCTGGGCATAAACATGGATTAAGAAGAACTATTTTTGCTTCCAAAAAGGATTTCAAGCAGTTGATATAAAAATGTTATTGCATAGAGTTTATTTCTGCTGGGATAAATAGAAACATAGAAACATAGAAAGTAGGTGCGAGAGCAGACCACCAGGTCCATCGAGCCCGCACCGCCATTCGCTCATGGCTGAACACTAAACAGACACACCCACAAACAGTAGACACAAGACACAGAACACAAGACACTACCCTCCCCTTTATACCGCTATCACCCCTCTCCACCCCAAGAACCTCGTGATCTCCTGGGGGAGGCAAAAAAACGGATAAAAACCCAGGTCCAATTCGGGAAAAAAATCCGGGAAATTCCTCTCCGACCCCAATCTAGGCGATCGACACTTGTCCAGGAGATCACTCAGGTCTTACTATACTAACCATACCTAGGTCCATATCCCTGCCCTCTCCCCGTAGCCCCTTATCCCCTTGGCAGCTAAAAAAACATCTATTTTAGTCTTAAATATATTTAAAGGCTTCCACTGCTCCCTGGGGCAGTGAATTCCGTAAATTAACCACCCTCTGGGTGAAGAAGTTCTTCCTCATCTCAGTTTTAAAAGAGCCCCCCCTTATTCTGCAACTATGTCCCCTAGTTCTAGTTTCCCGATCATTGGGAACATCCTCGGTGCATCCACCCGATCAAGGCCCCCTCACGATCTTTATGTTTCAATGAGATCGCCTCTCATTCTTCTAAACTCCAAAGAGTAGAGTTCCAGCCTACTTAACCTTTCCTCATATGTCAATCCCCTCATTGCAGGAATTAATCTTGTAAACCTTCGCTGCACTGCCTCCAGGGCTAGTACATCCTTTCTTAAGTATGGACCCCAGAACTGTACACAGTATTCCAAATGTGGTCTCACTAATATTGTGTACAGCTGCAGCAAGACCTCCGTGTTTTTTATACTCAATCCCCCTAGCAATAAAGGCCAAAACTCCATTGGCCTTCCTGATTGCTTGCTGCACCTGCATACTAACTTTCAGTGATTCATGTACTAATACCCCTAGATCCCTTTGCGTTGCATTACAACGCAGCTCCTCCTCATTTAGAAAATAACTTGCCCTATCATTTTTTTTTCCCAAAGTGAATGACTTCACATTTATTAGTATTAAAAATTTCATCTGCCAAGTTGTTGCCCACTCACCTAGCTCATCTATATCCTTTTGCAGACTCTTCCTATCCTCCTCATCCCCTACTTTTCCTCCCATTTTTGTATCGTCCGCAAATTTTGATATATTACACTTGGTTCCCTCCTCCAAATCATTTATATAAATTGTGAACAACTGGGGTCCCAGCACCGACCCTTGCGGAACCCCGCTAGTTACCGGTTGCCATCCCGAGTATGAACCATTTATCCCCACTCTCTGCTTCCTATTTGTTAGCCAATCCTCTACCCATGCTAATATATTACCCCCAATCCCATAATTTTTTATTTTTAGCAATAGTCTCTTATGTGGCACCTTGTCAAAAGCCTTTTGGAAGTCCAAGTATACCACATCCACCGGTTCCCCTTTATCCACCCGGGTTGTTACTTCCTCAAAGAATTCGAGCAGATTCGTTAAACAGGACTTCCCCTTCACAAATGTGAAAGGGAGAGAGATTATGCTAAGCCCGTGCCAAATCTTGCATTCGATCATATTGCATTCAGTTCCAGTGAGTCATTACACATATATATGAAGAATACAGAAGCGCTGAAATTTTGCATTCCAAAATGCATTTCTAGGATTAGATCATAAGTGATAGGAGTACAATTCGGCCATTTGGCCCATCGTCTCCGCCATTCAATCATGGCTGATCTATTTCTCCTTCCTAACCCCATTCTCCTGCCTTCTCCCCATAACCTGACACCTGTACTAATCAAGAATCTATCTATGTCTTAAAAATATCCACTGATTTTGACTCCACAGCCTTCTGTGGCAAATAATTCCACAGATTCACCACCCTCTGACAAAAATGTTATTAAAAAGCAGAAAAAAAAAAAGAACTAATTACTTGAAGATCCAAGACTTCCACATATCAATAGATAATAGACAGTAGGTGCAGGAGTAGGCCATTTGGCCCTTCGAGCCATCACCGCCATTCTAGGACTAAGCAACACTTTGGTACAAAGGTGGATGCTCTCACCTGACGGAGAGCAATGAGAGAGCTCTCATCACCATGGTCCTGGCGAGAAGAACCTGTGCTGCCGCCGTCACTCTCCTCAGGGCCATGACCCGGTCGTGTGGGTTGAGCAGGGCAGCCGCCTGTTCTCCAAGCGTTATCCGACCCGATGAATATTTATCTACCGACCCAAGGCAACCTAAAACAGAGAACATGAAAATTATCTTACATTGTGAGAAAAGTAGCAGAAATGGTTAGGCGCAGAAGGGATATAAAGTGTATGGGAAGGAACAACGTTTACTGCTTTACACTGAAGATGGTGCTGGTAGCTCAGGCAGCATCTCTGGAGAAAAGGACTAATAGGTGACGTTTCGGACCCCCCCTTCACACCCAAGGATATAAAGACGCACAATGATTTGCGGGGACAAGGAGTTCCTACAGCATGTGATTCAACGCAATGGTAGCTACATTCCAAAAAGTGCTTACCTGCGGAATACTTCAGGTCTCCAATACCATGAAAGATACTATGTAAAAGCAACTCAGCGGGTGAGGCAGCATCTATGGAGCAAAAGATAGATGCTCCTTAGATGCTGCCTCACCCGCTGAGTTTCTCCAGCATTTTTATCTACCTTTGATTTTCCAGCATCTGCAGTCCTTCTTAAACATTTGTCCACTCCACTGCGAAATATTCTCAAAGTATGCCTACTTTGAAGATGTTCAATTCGTGCTCCCTCCGCAACTCCCACCCAAACCATCCACTCTCCAGGCACTTTCCCTTGCAACCACAAGAAATGCTACACTTGTCGCTTCACCTCCCCCCTTGACTCCATTCAAGGACCCAAGCAGACTTTCCAGGTGCTGCAGAGGTTCACCTGCACCTCCTCCAACCTCATCTATTGCATCCGCTGCTCTAGGTGTCAACTGCTCTACATCGGTGAGACCAAGCGTAGGCTTGGCGATCGCTTCGCCGAACACCTCCGCTTGGTTCGCAATAACCAACCTGATCTCCCGATGGCTCAGCACTTCAACTCCCCCTCCCATTCTGAATCCGACCTTTCTGTCCTGGGCCTCCTCCATGGCTAGTGTGAGGACCACGGTAAATTGAAGGAGCAGCACCTCATATTTCGCTTGGGCAGTTTGCACCCCAGCGGTATGAACATTGACTTCTGTAATTTCAGGTAGTCCCTACTTTCTCATCCCCTTCTCAGCTCTCCCAACAGCCCACTGGCTCCACCTCTTCCTTTCTTCTTCTTGCTTTGCCCCCCACCCCACACATCAGTCTGAAGAAGGGTTTAGACCCGAAACATTGCCTATTTCCTTCGCTCCGTAGATGCTGCCTCACCCGCTGAGTTTCTCCAGCATTTGTGTCTACCTATGTAAAAGCAAGTTCTTTATTTTGTGGCATCAGCATTTGTGGAGAGTTATTACTGAGACAATATGCACTCTCCCTTGATGAAGCTCTCCCTTGATGAAGCTCACCTTCTCTTCTCCACAACATGCATCACCCTTCCCCTTTTCAGATCACTCAAGTTACTCTTGCAGGCCAACAATCGCACAACGTTGGCAGAAAGACAATGGAACAGAACACGCACCATGGAGAGAAGAGATGTCAAAAGCCAATCAGCAAAACAGGGAGCTAAAATATGTGAAAAGTTTGAAGATTGTGCAATGGGAATAGTCAATGGTCAGCGTGCAATGCATAGTTATTATGATGAATGGCAATAACACAGTAACATAACATCTCCTTGCAAAGCTACCAGCATCAAAAGTCAGTGGAAATAATTTATTTTGAGAAGGGAATTTGTGAAAAAAATGGAAAATACTACGTCATTTCCTTCACTGATTTTATAATTTATTTTGCCAATTACAAACTATTTTTATAATTTTCAGCAGCAACAGTCCATGAATGAAAGAAAATAATCTATGTTTGAAAACGGCTTTGGTTGTGGTCCATCTTCACACTTCAGTAACCCGACTTCAACAATTTTAATTTATCCTTTATAAGATCGTGCGGCATAGTGACACAGCGGTAAAGTTCCTGCCCTACAGCGCCAGAGACCCGGGTTCTATCCTGACTATGGGTGCTGTCTGTACGGAGTTTGTACATTCACCCTGTGACCAAGTGTGTTTTCTCCAGGTGCTCCGGTTTCTTCCCACTCTCCAAAACCGTACAGGTTTGTTGGTTAATTGGCTTCGGTAAAAATTGTAAATTGTCCCTAGTGTTTAGGATAGTGCTAGTGTACAGGGGAAATCGCTGGTCGGTGTGGACTCAGTGGGCCAAAGGACCTGTTTCCGCGCTGTATCTCTAAACTAAACTGTAAACTTTTTAGACCAACCTATTTGTATGAGAGTCTCTTCCATACTGTTGGCTGCTGTTACCATGGCGACAGATGCTCCCAGTGGATCACTGTCCGGAAACTGCACAGGCTCGGGTACGATTCGGCGATCACTCAGGCCAAGAGGCCCCGCTAACATTTCAAACTCTTCCTCTCCGGTCAGTTTCTCATCTTCATCAAGGTCCAACATGTCCCAGTCTTCTGCAAGAGTAACAAAATAATGATGACAGGTAATGAGGATAGGAGCATGTCAAGGAGGAGGTTAACTGACATTAGAAAGGCTAAGTTTAGGGTGCTGACCTATCAATTGGGACAATATTATGGGCAACAATACATGCAAACACCAATGCAGAACAACAAGGGAATATTTTCTAATAAGATAACCAGTGGGAAAGAACAAACTATACACTAATGAATAAGGGGAGCAATTGAAGGAAAGGACTGCAGGATAAGAAAAATAAAAGGATTAGGAATTTAAATAAAAAATCAGTGACACAAAGAGGTACAATTAAATTAACTTAAGGAACGTAAAACAAAATATTAGTCATAACAGAGATTTCAGGAAACAATTAACACTCTCCAACACAAAGTAGCAGATAATAACCTAATTAATAACATTATAGCTAATTGATGATTTTTGCCAGGCAATCAATGAAGACAGGTACAGATCAGCCACCAGTTTGATGTTGTCAAGCTGGAAAGGGTGCAGAGAAGATTTACGAGGGTGATGCCAGGACTCGAGGGCCTGAGCAAAAGGAGAGGTTGAGCAGGCGAGGACTTTATTCCTTAGTGCGCCGGAGGATAAGTGATGAGAGAGGTGTACAAAATCATGAGAGGAATAGATTAGGTAAACACAGTCTCTTGCCCAGAGTAGGGGAATCGAGAACCAGAGGACTTAATATAGGTTTAAGGTAAAGGGGGAAAGAGGAACTGTGGGGTAATTGTGTTTTGTTGTTGTTTTTTTTATACAAAGTGTGGTAGGGGTATGGAACAAACAGCCGGAGGAGGTGGTTGAGGTAGGCACGAACTAATGCAACGTCTAAGAAACATTTAGACAGGTACCTGTATAGGATAGGTTTAGAGGGATATGGACCAAATGCAGGCAAGTGGGAGTAGTGTAGATGGGACATGTTGGTCAGCGCGGGAAAGTTGGGCCGAAGGGCCTGTTTGCACACTGTAGCACAAGTAAGGGTTTGGATCGGCGAATGCTACTCCTCTGTTGGGAAGTGGATCATATATCACTCTCATGCATCATTTGTGCTTGTGCATAATACCAGTACACAATAGTACCACCAGCTCTCTCTCACATGGCTTGGGGAAAACCAGGCAAAATACATTTTTCATCCTCTAATGAAATTAAAATTACTAATGTTTCGTAATCTAACTAATGTATTTGGTTATATCCATCAATTTAATTGAACAAAAATAGAAAATGTTGGAAATACTGAGCAGGGAAGACTCTTCTGTCTCTGGTGACAGAAGAGTTAGCCTTTTAGGTTGATGACCTTTCAGCAGGATTTAATTGATCAGTGAATGATTACCTTCATAGATGCTCTCTTGCTTGCCTATCAGATCAGGTGCCTGGCCTTTGTATCTGTAAAACAAACCCAAAATCATCAGACAAAATATATCTGAAACAATTTCAATGATGTTGTGGGTGGAGTTGTGGAAAGGTGATCAGCTTTTGGTGGTGCCTCAAGGGTCAGGGGGTGTTTGGCTGGAAATCGTGATGGGGAAGGGGGAGTAGAAACATAGAAACTAGGTGCAGGAGTAGGCCATTCGGCCCTTCGAGCCTCCACCGCCATTCAATATGATCATGGCTGATCATCCAACTCAGTATCCCGTACCTGCCTTCTCTCCATACCCTCTGATCCCCTTAGCGACAAGGGCCACATCTAACTCCCTCTTAAATATAGTCAATGAACTGGCCTCGACGACCCTCTGTGGCAGAGAGTTCCAGAGATTCACCACTCTCTGTGTGAAAAAAGTTCTTCTCATTTCGGTTTTAAAGGATCTCCCCCTTATCCTTAAGCTGTGACCCCTTGTCCTCGACTTCCCCAACATCGGGAGCAAACTTCCTGCATCTAGCCCTTAAGAATTTTGTAAGTTTCTATAAGATCCCCTCTCAATCTCCTAAATTCTAGAGAGTATAAACCAAGTCTATCCAGTCTTTCTTCATAAGACAGTCCTGACATCCCAGGAATCAGTCTGGTGAACCTTCTCTGCACTCCCTCTATGGCAATAATGTCCTTCCTCAGATTTGGAGACCAAAACTGTACGCAATACTCCAGGTGTGGTCTCACGAAGACCCTGTACAACTGCAGTAGAACCTCCCTGCTCCTATACTCAAATCCTTTTGCTATGAAAGCTAACATACCATTCGCTTTCTTCATTGCCTGCTGCACCTGCATGCCTAAGGGCTGTAGGGTGGTGGAATGGTAGTGAAGTTAGGCAGATGTTGCTGCAGGTCCCCAAGGAATAGTTGGCACAACAATAAATGCTGCACTGACTGGCTGACATTTTAAATTTCGTTGTACATGGTCCATGTTACAATGACAATAAAGAAACTATTCTATTCTATTCTATTCTATTCTATTCTATTCTAAATGTTTCACTGCGAGGATTCACAGAACAGGGCTCCAGGAATGGACTACTCCCATTGCAGTAATAAAGAAGGTGGCTTCATAACATCATGAAAGGCCTCCAGCATCCAAAGGCCACACATGCTTAAACCAACATCATGGAAGCAGCCTCCAGGTGTGGTCTGCACTCTGTAGTTCCCACAATGCAAGTTTTGGTATGGAAGGAAAACACAGACATCGAGGAATTTGGGCAGTACAGTGGCGTAGCGATAGAGTTACTGCCTCACAGCGCCAGAGACACGGGATCAATCCTGACTACGGTTGCTGTCTGTATGGACTTTGTACGTTCTCCCCGTAATCTGCACAGGTTTTCTCCAAGATCGTTGGTTTCCACACTCCAAAGACGTACAGGTTTGTAGGTTAAATGGCTTGGTATAAATGTAAAAAATGTCCCTCGTGTTAATGTGCAGGGATCGCTGGCCAGTGCAGACTCTAAACTAAACACAACAATTTCATTATTCTCCTATATAATTGATCTTTGATTGAAATTAAATATTTGTGCACATAATACTGCAATGGTAACTATCTGGATGATTCTTGACATTTCAAGAGGGAAATGTGGCCATCTTACCCACGCCTGGTCTGTAACTGGCTCCAACTCAGACCACTGTGGGTAACTCTCTTCTATTGTGAAGTCTCCTTGCAAGGTTAGTTAAGGTTGGAAATTAAATATTGGCCAAACCATTGAGGCCCATATCCTTTGGGCAATGTCTTGAGATTTATGGGTAACAACATTTAAAAATAGAGCGCTAAATATTGATGGTGAGAATTTTCAAAGAGAAATATATTAAATATTAAAACATTTCTGCATATAACTTACACCCTTCTGGTAGCGAGCAAAAATGAATTATAAACTTAAAGGAGCCAATTTTCAGTTTTAGAATTCATGGAAAAATGTGAGAAAAGTTCCTTGGAATTTTTAAGGAGGTGGATTAAGTGATGACCTTTTATTTGAAAGCATTTCCATTGATCTTCCCTTACCTTTCTGAAACTGGGACTTTTGTCTTGCTCTTTGTCGCAAGGTACTTGTCTCTGCAGCTGCTGCACAAGAGATAATATGGATTGCCGCTCCCGCACTCCCCACCAAACCACCCATCAACGTAAGAGCCATTGCTGCGGTAGCCCTGCCGATTGGCACTCCGTCCACAGCCGGGGTGGTTTTTCTTCATGTGATGGTTAAACTGCGTAACATTGGCATCGCAAAGTTCACAGATGACCAATTCGTCTCGTTCGTCAGACTCACAAACATGCTGCAGATAAACAAAGGGTCATGTTGAGCAGAAACTCACCAACAAATATTCTACAATTTGATTTCTAAAAGTAATCAAAAGCAATTTTTAATGTGCAGCAATCAAAAGCAGACTGTTAGTATTATTTCAAAAACAGATTATCCTGCAGGTATTCTTCATTTTTTGAATGATACATTCTCCATGTGTTGGACTGATTTGAAGAAAACTAGAGATTGGGTGCTGTGTTGCTGTAGGTGGTCCCCTCTACGCCCGTTAGACAATGATCAAGGCTGAAGCTAAAGAGATCAGGCAGGCAATGTGTAAATACACAAGTCCTAGATTATTGCAGGATGAGAGGAAACTGCGGTTTGTGGAAAATGTAAGTAATTACGAAATGCATTATTTATATTGTGTAGCCAGCATGAATGTGCTGCAGTGGGAGACCACTGTGTCGCTGGCATTGTCACTGAGCTCAGCTGCCAGTATAGAATCATATGGAATAAGAGCAACCAGTTCAAGGTGCTCAAACATTGTGAAGGTTGTTTTGAATGGAGCCTAGACCATTATTGAGCATGAAACAGTGGAATAAGGAAGAGTAAACATCCCCTTTACTATCAATTCTGCAGCCTGTCCACATTGCTGAATGCTCTCAGCCACCTACCTAGCTGCCCTTTCTTTGGCCAATGTTTTCCCCTCTCTTGCTATGTTGGAAACAAATGTCAAGATTCTGAAAATTACTGCTTAAGACTAAGTAACAAGTGTTTACTTCTGTTACAAGTGATGATAGATAAAGCCCAGGAAACAGGTGTAGGTTCATGTAAAACTGGGAAGCAACTGAGTACCACAATAAATCATAACACCAGCATCAAAAATGGGTGATTAATATTAAACCTTCAGTTTGCTAACTCTGAACCAAAATTAAAGCCATTATGAAACAAGGCAACAGGTTCAAACACACTCAATGGTGGATGAATTTATTGGTGGAACAACAAGTTGATGTCTCTATCTAATATGAATGTCACCTTATTTATGGCCAGCAGGATGGCAGGCATGAAGCAATCACATGCTATCTCAATATTGCCCTTGTTGGCAAACACCCTCAAACTTGCTGCTATGCTTGCCACATTACAATGACTGAACATTATTTGTCTGACAAGCCCTTGGGGAAATCATGAAGTGTGTCATTCAACTGATGCTGATGTTATTGTCATATCTGAAACTTGGCTAAACAAAGCAGTTTTAAACAAGGACATCAACATTGACAGCTACAATGTGTATAGGGCTGACCGACCCAAGAAAGGCGGAGGGGTCGCAGTCTATGTCAAATCTAAGTTTCATGTGAAGATCCGTCTCTCTACATCAGTGAGTAAGCAATTTGAACTTCTGGCTCTTGACATGGAAATCTCATAAACTCTCCACATCACTGTCGTCGGTTGCTATAGGCCACCTTCAGCTATCAGCTGCACCTTACCATCTTTAATGGAGCTTTTATCCGGGTTGAACTTTAATGAAATTGTCCTTATTGGTGACCTAAACTGGAACTGGCTGCTACCAGCATCAGATGATTTTAAAGCATTTTGTGATTCGTTTAATTTCTTTCAGATTGTTGACAGTCCTACTAGACCTAATCTGAAATGTCCGGAAAAATCTTCTTTAATTGATCTTATCTTAACTAATGTTCCTCATAAATATTCTGCTGCTTCTGTTTTTGCAAATGACATCAGTGACCACTGTGTCATTGCAACAGTAAGAAATACAAAAGTTCCTAAAACCAAACGGCGTGGCATCATAAAGCGGGACATGAAACATTTTGTGGAGCAAGCATTTTTTCATGACCTGTTTCTCTTTGGCTGGGAGAAAATTAATGTAATTCCTGATGTTGAAAATGCCTGGAAATTCTTTTATGATGGTTTTATTGAAATTGTTAACAAGCACGCTCCTTTTAGGAAGTATAGAATAAGGGGCAGGGATAATGCATGGTTCACGTCAGAGTTATCCATTTTACTCCATGAGCGCAATGTGGCATGGTCTAAAGCCAGGAGTACTGGTCTTGGATCAGACTGGTTGCTCTTTAGGCAGCTGCGAAATGCAAGCACAGTTGCAATTAGAAAAGCTAAAGCTGATCATTTTGTTACTGAAACTTCAAATAACCTAAACAATCCGTTGAAATTTTGGAAAACCATTAAATCAATAACTGGAAATAAAAATGTTATTGAGCTACCTCCATGCATTGTCAAAGACTCTACCCACATTTATGAAAAGGCTGACATGCTTGGTTGTTTTAATGAGCATTTCATTGCCTCTGGTTCACTTTTCAACTCTCAATACACAGCTCAAGGCTCCTCTGCTTGCTCTGATAGTAGTTGTTTTTTTGAGGGACAAGCCTTCACTTTTGATGCTGTTCCACTTTCAGAAGTGCATAAGGCCCTGAGATGTTTAGACACAAAAAAATCGGCAGGTCCAGACAACCTTGAGCCTTACTTCCTAAATTTAGCCGCTGATTTTATTGCATTGCCTCTGACTTATCTTTTTAATCTATCCCTGGAGACAAACGAAATTCCCCTTATTTGGAAATCTGCCTTTGTTCTCCCACTGTTAAAAGGGGGGGGGGGGGGGGGACCCCACTGTGCTAAACAACTATAGGCCCATCTCCAAACTGTCTGTTTTAATTAAGGTGCTGGAATCCATTGTAAACCAACAACTGAAGGACTTTTTTTATCAACTAACAGTATTTTATCTGAATTTCAATCTGGTTTTAGGAAAAAATATAGTACGTCAACAGCTGCTTTAAAAGTAGTAAATGATTTTATTGAATTTTTAGACAATAAGCAACACTGTGCAGCCCTTTTCGTTGACCTATCAAAGGCTTTCGATACTGTGGATCATGCCTTAATGTTACAAAGACTATGCAGCATCGGTTTGTCTGATCAAGCTGTCTGTTGGTTTAAAAACTATCTATCAGGCAGATCCCAGTGTGTGCGAGCAGAAGGTATTACTTCTAGCTCTCTTAATGTATCCAAGGGTGTGCCACAGGGATCGGTTTTAGGACCTTTATTATTTACTATTTATATTAAAAGTCTAGATCATAAAGCTACGAACGCAAATTTTCACTTTTATGCTGACGACACAGTGATATATTGCTCTGCGTCTACCCCAAATCAGGCTCGCTGTCAGCTCCAAACTGTTTTTAACACTGTGCAACGTAACCTGTGTGATTTAAAACTTGTTTTAAATGCTGACAAGACAAAGCTTATGCTGTTCACTAAAGCTAAATCAAAGCCCTCGGATCTCCCTCCTATCACCACTTTGCAGGGCTCTGTGATTGAATCTGTGTCTCAATATAAATATCTGGGAATTATAATTGACGATTCTCTCTCTATTAAACCTCATATCCAGCAACTTGTGAAAAAACTAAAGATAAAATTAGGTTTTTGCTTTAGAAACAAGTCTTGTTTTTCTTTTGAAGCCAAAAAAAGACTTGTTGCTGCAACGTTTATGTCTGTGTTGGACTATGGTGATGTTTTATATATGAATGCATCTTCAAAATGCCTAGTCTTTGGACACGGTCTACCACGGAGCACTGAGATTTGTTACAAATTTTAAAACCCTCACGCACCACTGCTCATTGTATGCTCAAGTTGGATGGTTTGCCCTGTCCACCCGCAGACTCCATCATTGGCATATCCTTATTTATAAGACTATCCTCGGTGTTCTTCCTTCATACCTGCAGAAGTATGTAATTCGAAAAAGCACTGGAACTTATCAGCTCCGCTCTGAGGACTTGTTCTTACTAACTGTACCTAAAGTCCGTACTGAACTGGGGAAAAGGGCATTTAGTTATGCTGCTCCCTTCGCATGGAACCAGCTGCAGAATGAACTGAAACTTAAGGAGCTGGTTTCTATAAACAGATTTAAATCCCTTCTTAATGATGTTGAAGCGGGCTCTTCTGTCTGTACATGCTTTGTTTGATGATGTTCTGACTGTGACTCTATTTATATGTTCTCTGTTGTTTTTAAATTATTGTCTGTAACTATGGAACTGTGCTGCTGCCTGTCTTGGCCAGGACTCTCTTGTAAAAGAGATTTTTAATCTCAATGAGACTTCTCCTGGTTAAATAACGGTTAAATAAAATAAAAATAAAATACAAGTGGAAGTTTGTTTCAATGAAGGGCCTGGCTTATCTCAGCATTATTTAGTACCAAAGGTATGCGACACCATCATTCTTAACCATGCAGTTTATGCTACAGGAAACATGAGGTGGTGGATGAATTAATCTGAGATTCATGGCATAGCTAATGTAGACTTTGTTGCTCTTATTGAAGAAGCATTTTTGTTAGGCAGCATTTCGATTATAAGAAATTAGAAAATCCTGGTTTCACAGAAACTGCATATTTACCTCTAGTCATCAGTGACTGAATAGATTTCTTTGCTCAATGCAAACTGACCAAATGATCCTCACAGTTGATTCAAATTGTAAAATATATAGCGGATGTGAAATATGCAAAGAGTAAACTTTTATATAAAACTACAACTCAGGAAGATAGGGTTAAAAACAGCGGCCAAGTCAGACTCATTATGGCTTCAATTATAGATTTTTTTATATATTTCAGGGCAAAGCAAGTTTTTATGTAAGGGGAATGTCTAATGTTGAGAGGCAGAAGGTTAAATAGCTTTCATGTGAGCAGTGTAATTCTTTAGCCCAAATTTGCCTTCAAACTCCATCTGTTCCTCTGCTGTTTTAAGATATTGATAATTGTAGATATAGTGGGATTGTGCCTATAGCAAGGTTACAGCCCAAAAGCAAATTTGGACCACCACAGTGGTGCAGCAGTAGAGTTGCTGCCTTACAGCGCCAGGGATCTGGGTTCGATCCTAACTACGGGTGCTGTCTGTACGGAGTTTGTAGGTTCTCCCTATGACCACATGGATTTTCTCTGGGAGCTCCAGTTCCCTCCCACACTCCAAAGACGTACACACTTGTAGGTTAATTGGCTTCGGTAGAAATTGTCTCTAGTATGTAGGATAGAGTTAGTGTACGGGGATCACTTTGACACTGGTCGGTGGGCCGAAGGACCCGTTTCCGTGCTGTATCTCTGCACTAAACTAAAGGCCTTTTGGTGTTTCTCCCTAAGTAAAGCAAACAAATCATGCATCTCAACGTGTTTTCCACTGATATTATCTTTCCAGAGTTTAGATTGTTTTCTCCAATTTTTACCAGCGTGATCAACAAGGGTTAAAGCTACTCCACACGGTCAAGGCAATTGTGAAGCATAAGCTTGAAGCAAGTAGGCAAAAGCAGCAGCAGCTGCAGCACACACCCATGTCGGCCAGTCCAATACCTCTGGAATCCACATTCCCAATATATCACTGTCACTCGCAAAGTCCTGACCAAACATGGCTTCCATTGCTTCATCGTCCAGGTCAATCTCCAATTCCTCATCAAGGCTGAAGTCATAGAGGGCACCTGGATCCTGTGGTACTGACGTCCCCTCGCGTCGGCTTTGATTTCGATGAGCCTGAACTGAACGATACAAACCTGCTGCAAATGTAAAATAAATGCTTTATCAAATTATTAAACACATTTAAAAAAAAAAATGATATTTCTAGTTATATTTTCATCTTTTGCTGGTTACATTATAGAGTAATCCTTTTTAAAGACCATAGAAAAATGGTGTAATTGACGTAAATTTGTAAACAGTGCATACTGCAATGAACCCAAGTTAATTCATAATCACGGCACTAGAACACAGTGCAAGTACAGCACAGGAACTGGCACTTCAACTGACAATGCCCGTGTCGAATATGATGCCAAGTTACACTAATCTCCTCTGTCTGCACGCGATTCAAATCCCTCCATTCCCTACAAACCCAGTGCCTATCTAAAAGCCTCTTAAATGCCACTGTCGTATTTGCCTCCACCACCCCTGACAGCGCATTCCAGGTTCAACCCGCCACCCACCACCCTGTGTAAAATAATGCATCTCGCACATCTACATTAAACTTTACCCTTCTCACCTTAAAATGAAAGGTAGACACTAAAATGCTGGAGCAATTCAGCGGGTGAGGCAGCATTATGGAGAGAAGGAATGCGTGACGTTTCGAGTCGAGACCCGTAACATCACCCATTCCTTCTCTCCATAGATGCTGCCTCACCCGCTGAGTTGCTCCAGCATTTTGTGTCTACCTTCGATTTTACCCAGCATCTCCAGCTCTTTCTCTCATCTTGATACCTTCTGATCTTTGAGATTTCCACCCTGGGAAAAAGGTTTAGACCGTCTACCCGATTGATGCCTCTCATAATGTTGACAAAAATGCTAGAGAAACTAAGCGGGTGAGGCAGCATCTATGGAGAGAAGGAATGGGTGACGTTTCGGGTTGAGACCTTTCTTCTTTAGTCTGAAGAAGGGTCTCGACCTGAAACGTCACCTATTCCTTTTCTCCATAGCTGCTGCCTCACCCGCTGGGTTTCTCCAGCATTTTTGTTTACCTTCAGTTTTTTCAGCATCTGCAGTTCTTTTTTAAACCTCTCATTATGTTATACACTTCTATCAGGTCCCTCCTAAATCTCCTACTACCCTGCCTTCATAGCGTCATTTTGAAACTGAAAATGAAACACCTTCTCCAGTTAGTCGAAGCCACAGATGGTCTTGAGTTTTCTGTGTAGGAATACTTGAATCACCTGCACGCGCCAACAATGTCCGAGCTGCCAACTCAAACTTTTGCCTCCGAGTGACAGTGGAACGGCTTCGGGAAGAAGGCACACTGGCCGATGATCCGTTCTCCTCAAGATCCAGTCCATCAGGGCTGCAAAAACATTTTTATTAAAATAGGGAACATTTAAAAAGCTGATTTTTAGCAAACAATCAGCACCGACATCATTGTAAGGTTAAGCCACATTTGTTTTAAGAAAAAAAAAGGATAAATTAGAAATTCCGATTACAATGAGATCTTGATCAACTTGGCCAATGGACGAGGAATGGCAGATGGAGTTTAATTCGTTAAAGCAAGAGTTGTTACATCTTGGTAGGGCAATCCAGGGCAGAACTTGCACAGTAAATAGCAGGACCTTAGGGAGTATTGTAGAACATAGGCCTAGGGTACAGGTGCTTAGCTCAATGATGTTGGCGACACAGGTGAACAGGGGTGATGAAGGTGGTGTTTACTGCACTTACATTGATCGGTCAGGGTATCAGGTACAGGATGAGGGACACAATATTACAGCTGCACAAGGCGGTGGTAAGTCCACATGTGGAGCACTGTGTACAATTCTGGTTGCTCTACTCCTGAAAGGATGTCATTAAACTGGAAAGCATGCAAAGAAATTGAGGATGTAATCAGGTCTGGAAGGTTTGAGCCAGAAGAGGAGGCTGCGATTGTTTTCTTTGGATCACAAGTCTGAGAGATAATCTTGGTAAGACATAAAATCATGAAGGGCACAGATACAGTCTTTTGCCCAGGATAAGAGAATCTAAAACTAGAGGGAGCAGGTTTGAGGTGATAAGGGAAAGATTTAAAAGGGACCGAAGAATCATTTATTTTCCACATTGAAGCTGGTGCATACATGGAACAAACTGGCAGAGGAAGTGGAAGAGACGGGACCATGACGACATTAAAGACATTTAGACAGGTACACGGATAAAATGTTTGGATGGAAATGGTCAGGCGAGTGGGACTAGCATGGTTAGGTACAGTTGAGCTGGGCTGGAAGCTTGCTTCCATGCTGTTTAGATCCAACTCTAAATATCAATATACTTAAGGATTCTGATTGCCTCGAAAAAAAAAACCCCAAACGATTTGGTACATAGCTATTTTAGAAAAGTTATGTTAAAAATAGAAAGACTTGAAAACTCAGGAAATAATGGATCACCATGCTCCGAACTGGCATACAAGTTATGTTAAATAATGGAACGTTACATTGAAAGAAATATGAACATGGCTGCAAAATTAATGAACACACATGGGACAATAAAGAGCCGAGCGAGCTCTGTTGTGGACCCAGGTATACTGCGAGTCATGTACTCCAGCGAGCAGGACATTGGACAAGCTGTAAGTTGTTTTAAGCTAGGTTCCGATAATGAAATGTTTAGCAGCTTCAAGGAAGGTTTTAGCAGGGATTGATAGCAACACGTTTGTCAGCGTGTTAAAGGTGCTTGCAAGCAGTTTATTTTGTTAGCCTGGGCAAAGAGTTGATAACAGCTTATTTTATGACCTTCTCAGCCCGAGTGGAAAGTCGATAACAATTTGTTATTCAGTCAAGCATGAATTAAAAGATCTTGGGAAAGTATGGTCTTCAGCACCCAGGTCCACAGCTGCATAATTAAGAGACAAAAAACACAGGTCAACCTCGGATTGACTGCCTATGTGTCAGAATCCAATGTTACAGAGGATATCAATATTTCAGTCAGAGAACATCTTTCTCATCCACCCCTTCAAATTCAGTTTCTGGATACAGATTCAGGACAGGAAGACATTATGGTGGTTGCAAATGTACACCAACATTAACTAGTTCCTTGATCCGTTCTGATTTGGCAACGTTTCTGAGGTGAAGAGTTGAGTGATTTACTAACAGCAACTGCTCCAATAAATGAAGAAGGTGCTTCTAAATCTTTCTCTCGCCAAGTTAGTTTTCCAACTACTTCAATCAGCAATGAGTCACTGCAAAGGCCAACAGAATTTAAAGATTATTTTCTTAATTTTTTTTTTTTTAAATAAAAGTTATCGTTGGATATTTTCTCAGTGTTAAGGTCTTCAATACACCTACTTGTTTGATAGACTCGCCACTGATATATGAACTGTTTTATTTTGAGTCTGTGCCTATCTGGGGAAAGCCAGATACAGGGGACGGGTGTAGCACAGAATTCCCTCCTACAATATGAACACAAATGGAAACTTGCAACCAACACTCTTTACTATTTGCCACCATTCCCAACATAACAGTAACTGGACTTTGAGTGGGATCCATAAATTGTTAGGAATGGAATAGCCTGTTGTCAGGAAGTGAAATGCAAGCCACTATGATTCTCAAGGGGGCAGGAAGGCAATTGTGGTTTACAGGGTGAATATTCCTATCCTGCCCAGGTCACAAGCAGCGTTGCAATGGCCATTTGTGTTTCAAAGTGAGATGGTGGCACAATGGTGCATTATTCTCAGTGAAGATAGATACAAAATGTCAGTGTGACTCAGCCGATCAGACCGCATCTGTGGGGAAATAGTGATGTTTTGGGTTGGAACCCTTCTTTAGACTCCACAGAGAGGGAACAATGGGAAAGGGATTGCAGGGGAGAAGAACTTCTTCAAATTAGGCATACTTCAAGGAGATTTCACAGTGGAGCAGACAGAATGTGTTGAAAGGAACAATAGATGCTGGTTTACACTGAACATGGACACAACATCCTGGAATAACTCCGGTGTGTGGGGGGGTCCGAACTCTTTTTCAGACTGCCGACCCAAAACATCACCTATTCTTTTTCTCCAGAGATGCCGCCGGACCCGCTGAGTTCCTCCAGCATTTTGTCTATTTTTGGTATAAACCAGCATCTGCAGTTCCTTCTTATACAATAATCTCAGCGACCTTGTCCCTCCTGCTCCGAGTAGAGTTGTTGGGCAAGTGATAGAGAATAGGTCACTGGAAAGCTTCAAAGAATGAGATGCTCGAAGAAAATACATCACTCAATAGGCTGAATATCCTCCTCTATTATGAACGACATTCAACCTTATCTTTGAAAATGAAATTGCACAATGACTACATTTGTGTATGTTACAAGGTTGGCATGGAAAGGGTTAAGGTTGGTTCTCAAATTAAGGTCCTAGATTGGGCAAGGCTGATATCAATAGTGTAAGAGAGGTCCAGGCAAAAGTAGACTGGGAACAGATGCTTGCAGGTAAAATTATAGCTGATTAAACGTCTTTTAAAATAATGTAATTATGACGGTTGCAAAGGAGACAGATGCTATGGTTGCCTTCATAGATCAGGACATAGAATATAAAAGTAGAGATGTAATATTACAATTTTGCTAAGCATTGGTTAGACTGCACTTGAATTATTGTGAGTAGTTTTGGCCGCCACACTATAAGTATGTGGTTGCACTAGCGAGGGTTCAGAGGAGATTGACCAGGATGTTGCCTGGATCAAGGACTTGACTTAGGGGGGCAGATTGAATAGGCTGGTTCATTTTCTCTGGAGTGAAGGAGGCTGAAGAACAAGGTGGGATGAAGGAGGTTTAAAAGGGGTTTGAGGGAAATTAAAAAAACACAGGATTGCTATCTGGAACTCTGAGAGGCGGAGGTCAGACACAATCGCTACATTTAATAGACATTTAGACAGGCACTTAAATATGCAAGGCATAGAAAGATGCAAACCTAATGTGGGCAAATAGAATGAGTGTAAATGGGGGAAAATGTCCGCATGGATGTGTTGGGCTATGGAACCGGTTTCTGTGCTGTTCAACTCTATATCAATGACATAACATGAAATACGAGATGCAGCACAGTGCAAGGGCAGCACAGCGGTAGAGTTGCTGCCTTACTGCACCGGAGACCCAAGTTCGATCCTGACTATGGGTGCTTGTCTGTACGTTCTCCCTGTGACATGCATGGATTATCTCCAGGAAGCTCTGGTTTTCTCCCACACTCCAAAGACATACAGGTTTGTAGGCTAATTGACTTGTTATAAATGTAAATTGTCCCTAATGTGTGTCGGGTGGTGTGAAGGATCGTGTGCGGGGTTCGCTGGTCGGCACGGACTTGGTGGACCGAAGGGCCTGTTTCCGTATTGTATCTCTAAAGTAAACAAGATGTAACCTTTAACTCAACAAAGCAAGCTAATAACATCCAAAGAGACATCACTGGCCAACACACCTCCCAACAGGTGACTGTTCCATCCCTTCCTCAAATCTTCATCAGTACAGGAGGAGATTTGAGGTGGTTAGGTGAAACTTAACATTTTTATATCTATTCATTTTGGGAAGTTAAAGTACATTATAATTTCCCATTTACTAAAGATACAATGGAACAGCGACAGCAGATGAAACAAAGAACAAACTACTGGGGGAACTCCGCTACTTGAGCAGCATCTGTGGAGGGAAAAGATCAGTCGACATTTTACATCAGGACCCTCCACAGAAGCTTCTTGACCCGCTAAGTTCCTTCATCAGTTTGTTTTGCACTCTGTTAAACTAGAACACCTTTAAATGGAGCAGATAAATCCTAAGAAGTGGAGGTCACCAACTTACCCCTCACTGAAACCCTCTTCTGCTTCAGTGGCATCAGCAGCAGGTATTTCAGGTGACTGCAGGAAGCCTTGGTCTCTGGCCTTGTCCCCATTGCCTGAAGCAGTTGCCCCAAAGCATGAATCTGTAGGGACTGTCGACTGTGGCTCGTCATCCTCTTCCGTGCCAGGGTGCTCAATCATCCACATGGCCAACACAGTGATGTTCTGGGCATCTGCCTCTCCTCTAGCCCCTTACACAGTTACATAAATAGAAAACCATTCAGTAAACTCACAACTTGGGTAACTTTTTCCCTCAATTCCACCTCCCACATTTAAAGTAACAATCTAAGGACAGGATAGTGGTGGGTATACGCGCTGTCAGAGGAAGTAACTGATGCAGGCATTATAACATTTAGAAGACTTTTGGACAGGTACATGGATAGGAAGAGTGATACAGACTAGCCGCTTGCAAATGGAACTAACTTCGATGGGGCAGCTTGGTCAGTATGGAGAAATTGATCGGTGTGGAATAAAGGGCCTGTTTCCCTGTTGTATGACCATGATAGAAAGCAAAACAAAAGTCACGATCATCTGGAGTAATATTCACCATAGTGCATACATCACAGACAGGAATGTCTCACCACATAATCCCTGTGGGAGAACAATCTTGCACTGAATACAGAAAATATATTTCAAAAGTAATGATATTGTCGTTCCCATTATTTGAAGCCCTTGCTTTTCTTGTTGGTAGACAAGTCCTGTTGGTGTACAAAATCATGAGGAATAGGTCGGATCAACGCAGAGTCGCTTGCCCAGAGTAGGGGAATTAAGAACCACGCAAGCAACTGTTTTTTGTTTACACACAAATAATACAGGGTTTAGGAATTTGTTGCGTAACATGTCTTATTTGTGGGTCTAGATCAATAGACAATAGACAATAGGTGCAGGAGGAGGCCATTCGGCCCTTCGAGCCAGCACCGCCATTCAATGTGATCATGGCAGATCATCCCCAATCAGTACCCGTTCCTGGCCTTCTCCCCATATCCCCTGACTCCGCTATCTTTAAGAGCCCTATCTAGCTCTCTTGAAAGCATCCAGAGAACCTGGCTCCACCGCCCTCTGAGGCAGAGAATTCCACACTCACAACTCTCTGAGAAAAGGTGTTTCCTCGTCTCCGTTCTAAATGGCTTACTCCTTATTCTTAATTATCTAATACATGGTATCTCAACATTTCTTCTCTTCCACTAGTTTGATCTATCACAGCAAAGAAAATAAGCCAGTAATGAGCTTGTCAATGTAGACTTACCCGTGGCTTCCATGGCTTTTGTAATCTGCCGGAGGGAGAAACCCATTTCCAAAAGAGGAACAGCAATGGGTGGTGGTGGTGGTGACGTTGACAGTCTGCTACTAGGATCAGATGAAGCTAATAAAATAAGGAACATTTAATTATCTGCTGGCACGTAACAATTATACTGCCAGTCTCTGCAGTAGTTTGTAACATTGATTCGGCGGATTTTTTTTGTTTTTTTTTTGTTTATTTTATTAGAAGTTAATACAGCACAAAACAGTACAGTGGCACCTAATTTTAGGTGCCAACTATGTAATACCGTAATCCATTCTATGTACAACCTCTAGTTTTATGTTATAAGAAGAAAGTAAGCAGAACAAGAAAAAGAAAACAATAGAAAGGGGAAAAAGTGGAAAAATAGATGGTAGAGAGTAGAAAAACGTGAAGTGTGTATATTCGGCGGATTTAAGGACATTAATTGTTTTAACACATTTTGTTCCAATGTCACAGCTCTTTATATTTTGAAGCCAGATCTTCAGATATCACACATAAAATTAAATTGTGCAATGCATCCTCTTCCAAATGCTGTAAAAGAACAATTGAACTCATTTTTTCCCCTCAATTTTCCCTCTCACTTTTTGTCATTGAAAATAATCTGGTCCATTTTTTAATTCAGAGTGTGTATATGTGCTAACATCTCCATACAGAGCACCATCAGAATACTAGGTAGAGAAAAAATGCTGGAGAAACTCAGCAGGTGAGGCAGCATCTATGGATCGACGGAATAGGTGATGTTTCGGGTCGAGACCCTTCTTCAGACTGATATGGAGATTGGAAGGGGGGGGGGCGGGAATAAGAAAGGAAGAGGCGGAGACAGTGGGCTGGGGGAGAGCTGGGAAGGGGAGGGGAAGGAGGGGAAAAAGCAAGGACTACCTGAAATTGGAAAAGTCAATGTTCATACCACTGGGTTGTAATCTGCCCATTAATCTGAATTATGAGGTGCTGCTTCTCCAATTTGGAATATTCTTATTTAAAGCAGCCTGGGATTATGCCTCATGATCATGGAGCAAATGAACAGATTTGGGAAATGCATGGTCTAAATTGATCAACAGTGTGTATTCTTAATGAAATGAAAATTTAGGATGAACAGCTGAAGAAGGAAAACCACCAAAGCCGGGCCTTATCCCAGCAGCACATTAATTGCTTTCAGTACCTGTTCGGTTTGTTGGTCGGGTTGGCTGCGAGTCTGGTGACGTGAGGCTTTGACGTCTACCCACCTCTTCCGTAGGTGAGGTTGGCAAGGAAGACATGGGTGGAGTTTGTGCCCGTCGAGTGGGCAGCAAGGTAGTAGTTGGGTAACTGGAGAACATTTGGCTGGCAGAGACAATATTATGGATTACTTTCACCAACAACAAAATGTATTTTGAATATCATATATATTCTTTTCATAGAAACATACATAGAAAATAGGTGCAGGAGGAGGCCATTCAGCCCTTCGAGCCAGCACCGCCAATCATTGTGATCATGGCTGATCGTCCTCTATCAATAACCCATGCCTGCCTTCTCCCCATATCCCTCCACTAGCCCCTAGAGCTCTATCTAACTCTCTCTTAAATCCATCCAGTGACTTGGCCTCCACTGCCGTCTGTGGCAGGGAATTCCATAAATTCACAACTTCACATACAACTTCAGAGCTTCAAATTGTTTTCCCTCACATAATTGTGTAGTCCAGAAGATTAAGACTCAAGGGACTCAAGGCATGTTGGTGAAATTGATCCAAAATTGGTTTGGTGATTGGTGGGTGATGTTTTTTCTGCCTGGAAGTTTGCAACAAATGGTGCACCACAGGCATAGAGGCTAGGAATTGTTGCTTGTAATATATATAGGATGAAAATATGGCTAATTTGATTAGTAAGCCTGCAGACATCATGAACATTTATGGAGTCATGGAGAGAAAATAAGTTTGGAATTTAGCAGGGCAATGATGTAGCTGTAGCTGGAACGTCAGGCAGAGAAGTGACAGATGGAATCGAATCCGAGAACTGAGAGGTAATGCATTTTGGAAAGTCAAATTCTGGTAGGACATGGAGAGTAAATGACACAGACCCTTCAGGCACTGATGTATAGATATACTTTGGGGTGCAAGTCCATAACTCCCTAAAAATGCTGATGCAAGTGGATGGAGTAATGAAGGAACTACTTGGGTGTGCTTGCCTTCATAGGTTGGAGCACTAAGAATAAGGGTTGGGACGTTATAGCTGCACAAAACATTGGTTATGCTCTATCTAGAGTACAGGTCCCCCACCGATTTTCTGGCAACTGGTGGTCTTACACCTCCTTTAATCCGCGCACTTGAAATCCCCCCGAAAATGTTGCATTAAGCTCGGGTGAGGTGGCCGGTCTAGACATCGGGATTTCTGCGCTGATCGGCAGGTCGAATTAGCCCCCTGCAGCCGGGGCTCGGGAATTCTGGCCCAGCCGGAGCCGGCAGAACGTTCCCATAGTTGACTTCCGAGGGCGACCTTGCAGGCCGGTATCTTGGACCCTGGGCAGCCTCGGCGGACCGTTCTGTTACCGTTGGGCTCCTCTCGGAGGCCATGACTGTTGTTGGTCTGGTAAAACAGATAATCCAGAAAGACTGTAGAATCAATAGACAATAGGTGCAGGAGTAGGCCATTTGGCCCTTCGAGCCAGCACCGCCATTCAATGTGATCATGGCTGATCATCCCCAATCAGTACCTTGGTCCTGCCTTCGCCCCATATCCCGACTCCGCTATTTTGAAGAGCCCTATCTAGCTCTCTCTTGAAAGCATCCAGAGAACCTGCCTCCACTGCCCTCTGAGGCAGAGAATTGCACAGACTCACCACTCTCTGTGAGAAAAAGTGTTTCCTCGTCTGTTCTAAATGACTTACTCCTTATTCTTAAACTGTGGCCCCTGGTTCTGGACTCCCCCAACATCGGGAACATGTTTCCTGCCTCTAGTGTGTCCAAGCCCTCACCCGAGCTTAATGCAATCAAGGGTACCGGACCTGTGTTGTTTACAAATACAATGGCATTTGGAAAGGTACATGGACAGAAAAGACCTAGAGGGATATAGACCGAAGGCAGGCAAATGGGATTAATGTGGATAAACATCACAGTCAGCATGGGCGAGGTGGGATAAAATGGCCTATTGCTGTGCGCATGATTCCACTATTCTAGTACAAAAACACATACCGTAAAAGGCTGAGTGGCATTACACTTGGTGATTCTGAGGCAGGCACAGTTTCTGTGTCAGTGACAGGGGTGGTAGCAGTGGTGGTGTCTTCAAGAGAACTGCTCATGAACGAAGTGGTGCTGGAAGCAGACGGGCTGGTAGTAACGGGTGTTTGAGCCTGCACAGCTGTGTCCATTTCCTCAGGCTGTTGGCAGACATCTGCCGGGAATATACAAAAGCAGCAATAAATTAATAAACCACAAGTAATATTATAAATTAGATTTACTTTGTAATATCCATATCCCCTACAAATAAAGCATAATCCTTCACCTGTATAACGTTACTGACTAAACAACTCAGGATTTAATCTGGGTTGGAGCACATGGAATCTATCTTGAAAATAATTAAATTAAATTGAAATGAAAACAAATCATTCCACAATCAACATCATTTCCCCTGCTTGCAGGATCTTCTACTTAACTACAATATTCACAGTGACGTTTAGAGATGCAGCGCTGAAACAGGCCCTTTAGCCCACTAAGTCTGCGCCGACCAGCGATCCCCGCACACTAAGCCCCCGTCCCACTTAGGAAACCTGAACGGAAACCTCTGGAGACTTTGCGCCCCACCCAAGGTTTCCGTGTGGTTTCCGGAGGTTGTAGGTAGTGGAAGCAGGTAGGGAGACTGACAAAAACCTCCGGGAACCGCACGGAAACCTTGGGTGGGGCACAAAGTCTCCAGAGGTTTCCGTTCAGGTTTCCTAAGTGGGACGGGGGCATAATACTATCATACATACAAGGTCAAGGTTTCAAGGTCAGTTTATCGTCACATGTACCAATTAAGGTACAGTGAAATTTGAGTTACCATACTAGGGCCAATTTCCAATTTTTACCAAAGCCAATAAACCTACAATCCTGTACGTCTTTGTAGCCACGAGGTCACAGGGAGAAGGTGCAAACTTCATACAGACAGCGCCCATAGACAGGATCGAATCTGGATCGCAGGCACTGTGAGGCAGCAGATCTAGCACTGACCATAATTTGTCACATTTGATCATAATAATTCGAGCTTTGAAAATCAGGCAGTTTGCTAATTGATCGTAGGTAGACACAGAATGTTGGAGTAACTCAGCGGGTCAGGCAGCATCTCTGGGGAGAAGGAATGGGTGACGTTTCGGGTAGAAACCCTTCTTTAAACCCGAAACCACCCATTCCTTCTCTCCAGAGATGCTGCCTGACCCGATGAGTTAGTCCAGCATTTTGTGTCCAACTTCGATTTAAACCAGCATCTGCAGTTCTTTCCTGCAAATGGATCGTGTTACACTGCTTACACCAGCACGGGTTCAGATTAACAAACACTGCGGTGCAAAACAGAACAGCATGCATAGGCATTTACAGGTGGGATTTCTTTCCTCTGGACCCCACAGGAAAAAAAAACATGAATATTGAGCAGGTTTTCCTACTTTTAATTCTCATTAGCCTCATCATTCTTGACCCTTCTACTGCTTTTGATATGATTGACCGCACCCTCATCCAGATGGGTAGGACTGTATTCATCTGATCAGTGGAAAGGCTGCAAAGAGATTCACCAGGATCTTTACTTGGCTTGGGTGCTAGGAAGAGGCTGTGACTTTTTGTTTTGGAGATAGGTGGCTGAGGGGTGACCTTTTTGAGATGTTCCAAGATTATGAAGGGCATGGATAAAGTGAACACACAGTCTTTTTCCCAGGGCAGAGGATTCTAAATAGAAGTTAGTCCGTATCTGGAACATGCTGCAAAATGAAACTATAAAAGCAGATGCAACTACAACTTGTTTTTAGTTTAGTTTAGTTTAGAGATACAGCGCGGAAACAAACAGGCCCTTCGGCCCACCGAGTCCGCACCGACAGTCCGCTCCAACCAACAACCCCAGCAAATTAACACTATCCGACACACACTAGGGACAATTTTACACATATACCAAGCCAATTGACCTACAAACCTGCACGTCTTTGGAGTGTGGGTGGAAACCAAAGATCTCGGAGAAAACCCACACGGTCACGGGGAGAACGTACAAACCCCGTATAGACAGCACCAGTAGTCGGAATCGAACCCGGGTCTCTGACGCTGTAAGCGCCGTAAGGCGGCAACTCTACCGCTGCGCCACCGTGCCACCCTTTAAAAGACATTTGGATAAATGTGTGGATTGGTTAGGGTTCAGAGGAATATAAGTCAAGTGCAGGCAAATGGGACTAGCCCAGAATGCCAACTTGATCGGCAAGATTTGCCGAAGATCCCTATTTTTGTGCTATACAGGATCAGTCATGATCTTATCGAATGTTGAGCAGAATCAAGGGTTTGGATGGCCTGCCACTGGTCCTCTTTCTAACATTCTTACTTTACTTTCATGCACGTGTATTAATTAATCAGCATGCATTTAGAACATCAGCATGCATTTAGAACAGGATGACACTCATTACCAATCTATTAAACCTCTTAAGACCAGTAGCGGCTGACAGGATATACATTAAAAGTAACTATACCTTGTTTAGCTTTTCCGCCACAGTGATCGTCCAGCAAGGAGCTCACAATCAGTTTGTAAATCACGGCCTGTGCACGCTCCAGATCAGACAGCCCCAAAGCTCTCTTAATTGGCGATCGCATGACGGCCCGTTTCACCATGTGGCGCATCAGGAACTGGAGCGCAGATCTCATCTCAACGTCATCCTGAATAACCGGGGAGCCAGCACAGTCCGAGTTGTGGCCATTCTCAGTTAAAACCTTCGGGATCAGCAGCAGCTCTGCATACTTACTGCAGCTCAGCAGTGCACTAAGTGTCTTCATAGCACCAAGATACAGGTAAGACAACTGAACTGCTCGGATTTCTGACTGAACTAAGTCGTGATTTCGGAGCAAGTGCTCGTGCAGTTTTCGTTTTCCCTCGAGAAAATGCTGATGAGAATCTAAACTGAGATGTACAGAGTCCATAGTGCAAGTTGAAATATCATTTTCTGATCGAGAACTGGAAGCACCACATTGCATAAAACCCTTAGTTTCCTCAGATGATTGAGTTATTGCTCGCTGATCAATGGCTTCTTTTGTAGAGTCGGCCTCAGGTTTCTGCTCCACTTCTGCTTTCTCTTCAGATTCATGCCTGTGTTTTTTCTCATGTCTTCTCGCACTCTGTTTGGTTCCATCTTCATGGATGCCAGTTAGATACATGAGATCTAGCAGCAGCGAAGCAGTCAACCCACGGAAACGCGACACATCAAACGGCAGTGGATCACAGGGCTCCAGGTTGTAGAGTGGCGTGTCACTGGGTGACCAAGAAGTTGGGAAGCTTTAATCAGATTCGGAATGACACAGGAAGAAGCAAGTGAGGGATAGACAAGAGGAATGTACACACGATTATGTTGTTATAGAAGCATATGGATGCAGAAAGGCAGGAAGTTTATGAGCAGTGTAGAAAGAAATCACTACATTTACTTCTTAAAGAGGAGACACAGATAAATGACAACTTCCTTCAAACAAGTGCCTACTCTTTTAAACCAAGCCCACTTTTGCGGAAATTGAGGTCAAACTTAAATGTCTATTAATTAAGCAACAATGCTAGAAACAACTCGTAGTGAATTTAAACTGATTACAAGAATACGGCAATTAAATATGGGCAATTAGCAAATATTTATCAGCATTACATATCCATATCAAACGCAACAGTGCTGAGTTTTACGATTCCACAATATATTACAAAATATGCAGATGGAGTTTTTAGATCCCAGCAAAGGTGAAAAAAAAGTGGCATTTGATTGCAACATCTGGAGGTCAAGGAAGCAGCTTTATCCACCAACTAAAGTTCTTGCGTTTTTGTTACATATGAAATCGACCCAGCATCAACTGTGTCAAGTAGTGGGTTGCAATTGAGTTAGCAAATGGAAAGGAGGTCAGTCATTCTGCACGGTCTGTGTACAGACTGTACAAGAGGGCTAGAAAACATTGGACTGGCTGCGGAGGCCACAAATAGGCACCGACCTCGGGTGATCACAGAGGAAGAGGCCTGAACTTTCTAGTGCCTTTCCCCCACAGTGGGAATTTTTGATTCTGCTGTGGGGGGGACGTTCATGTTAAATTCTATAATGTGTTGTGTCATTGTGTCAGGAGTAGGCCATTCGGCCTTTTGGCTTTCTTTTCTAACTCCCTCTTAAATACAGCCAATGAACTGGCCTCAACTACCCTCTGTGGCAGAGAGTTCCAGAGATTCACCACTCTCTGTGTGAAAAAAGATCTTCTCATCTCGGTTTTAAAGGATTTCCCCTTTATCCTTAATCTGTGACCCCTTGTCCTGGACTTTCCTAACATCGGGAACAATCTTCCTGCATTTTTCTTTTTTAAATTTCTCTATGGATGTACGGAAACCCAATTTATTTCTTCTATGTAAAGCACTTTGGTTTCAACGCGAGTTGATTTAAACGTCCTATATAAATAAAATTTACTTACTACTTACTTACAGGTGACCTGCATGTTACTGGTGGGGGAAGCGGTGTTGCACTCCTAGGAAACAGTTCGTATACACGATTTTCTCTAACCGGAAACCGTCCCACCACATGCTGAAGATAATAAATCTTTGCGCTTATTTATTTACTTTTCTTTTGCATGTAAATTGTGTAGGAGCTAATTTTATTCCGTATGTCAAATGTTTGGGAAATGATCTGTGAATTCTGTTAGAGCGAATTTCCATGGTCTGAACAGCTGAAGCCGGAGGGGGAGGTCACCAGTAATGGGTTCTGTCAATGGAGAATCTAGAGTATATTTGAATGAATAACACTCCCTACCAATATCACCAAAAATATTATGCGCATCAGTATCACGCTGTAATATACTGCTAACAACTTCATTATTCTGTTTAAGGTAGACAAAAATGCTGGAGAAACTCAGCGGGTGCAGCAGCATCTATGGAGCGAAGGAAATTGGAAATAGGCAACGTTTCGGGCCGAAACCCAAGGGTTTCGGCCCGAAATGTTGCCTATTTCCTTCGCTCCATAGATGGAAAATTGAAGGTAGACAAAAATGCTGGAGAAACTCAGCGGGTGCAGCAGCATCTATGGAGCGAAGGAAATAGGTAACGTTTCAGGCCGAAACGTTGCCTATTTCCTTCGCTCCATAGATGCTGCTGCACCCGCTGAGTTTCTCCAGCATTTTTGTCTACCTTCAATTTTCCAGCATCCTTCTTAAACAATTCATTATTCAGTTTTCCTGCTGCAAGTAAGAATTTCATTGTTCTGTCTGGGACATATGACAATAAAACACCCTTGACTCTTGGAGAATACAGCTGCTCCTCTAACTCCCATGTCGTGGCCAGATAATAACAAATGCACTAGAACAATAGGTAGAAAGCAGTTCTTGCCACTATTACACTAATAACTAAGCCAATGAGCTAATTCAACGCAAGACTTGCATTGTACCTACCTTATTGTTATTTCAGCATCATCCCACTGCACCTTGGCTGAAGTGCTCCCTTCCTTGACCACACCTAAAAGAGTAGCATGTCTTCCTGTTTGCTTGTGAATGCACCTGCCTCCAACCCGTAGACCTGTGTCCACACCGCCGATTACTGCCAGCACCGGCCATACCTCAGTGCAGAGAGTCCGCAGCTGGATTTCTGTCAGCTCTGTCAAGCCATGCTTGCTGTGCTTGCCCTTTTCATCCTCCTTACTCTCTTCCTTCATTTCATGCTCCTCTCTGCTTTGCACAGAACGGCTCTTCTTCAGTTTCTGGCTGACATCTTTAATGCACGATTTGACTTTCTGTAAACGATCCATCATGTTTTTGTTTATACAGCGAGTCCACTTATCGGTACGATGCAAAATGCGGATGAGTTGGATGGTGGCCTCGGCCAGCACGGTAGCCACAGGGCTACAGATAGGATCGCCGGGAAGTAGATCTCTGGGCGTTCCCCGCATTTGCATCTCACATATTTTCACCTAGATGCAAAAGAAAGTCAGCAAATGTACACACAATAGGCTAGAAATTAAATACATTTTAATTGGTATTGGAGATAAGACATAAAATGCTGGAGCAACTCAGCGGGTCAGGCAGCATATTCTTCAATCTGAAGACCCGTAATGTCACCTATTCCTTTTCACCAGAGGTGCTACCTGACCCGCTGAGTTACTCTAGCATTTTGTGTCTATCTTCGGTGTAAAGCTGCAGCTGCAGTTCCTTCCTACAAATTATTTGGTATTGGCATCAGTTCATGCTGGTTTATTATTGTCACACAAATTAAGATACAGAGAAAAGCTTTTGTTTGCACGCTGTCTAATAAAATTAGAAAATACTGAGTACAGTCAAGCCACGCACGGGTACAACAGCTATACGAAGAGAAAACTACCAGAGCGCAGAATATAGTTTTCAGCATTGCAGCATTACACTTCCAGAGACGCAGTGGCACAGAGATATGGCTGCTGTCTTACAGCGACAGAGACCGGGGTTTGATCCTGACCTCAAGTGCTGTCTGGATGGATTTTGTACATTCTCCCTGAGACCGCGTGGGTTTTCTCCGGGTGCTCCGGTTTCATCCCACACTCCAAAGACCTACAGGATTGTAGGTTAATTGGCTTCAGTAAAATGTAACTTTTTCCCAGTGTGTAGGATAGTGTTAGTGTACGGGGTGATCGCTGGGTGTCGCGGACTTGATCGGCTGAAGGGCCTGTATCTCGAAACTCCAAAAAGTCAAGGTCCACAATGAGGTAGATTTAAAGATTGCCACTGCACCCTAACTGATGGGAACACCATTCAGAATTCATATGCAACCTATATTGTCATCAATATTATAATAATGTTTTTAATCGTTGCAAAATATTTCTGGTAGTTTCTATCTTTTTGATTAATCTCAAGAAAAATGTACGCCAATGTCCGTGACAGGTTTGGTTATGGTGCAGAAGCTAAATTATTAATTATGTAATCTAAGAGTTCAAATTCTACCACAGCAATTGCAGAATTTAAATTCTGTTTACAACCTATAATTTGGGGAGAGAATAGGAAAACTACTAGACTGCAATAGAAACACATGTGGTTCAATAACCAAAGAGCAGCAGATAACAAAAATTCCAATGATATGGATCATACTGATAACAGACCATTGTATACGTAACTCATTTGAAGCAATCCATAAACAGCCAGTGTGTAGGAAGCAACTGCAGATGCTGGTTTAAACAAGTTATGGCTACTGAGAAGATCAGTAACTGCACTTCTTCAAAAATGTTCATTCGCAACACAACCCACTGCGTCAATTTCATAATGTCTATATTCTATGAATGGCACTTTCAGTGTAATTCATAGAATCATTGAAAACTTGCAATACAAATGCAGCCATTTGGCAATAGTGTTTGAACTGGTTGAGAAAGAGCTATCCAGCTTGTTCCACCTTCCAGATTGCAGTACCATGTCTAATCTTTCTTCCTAGATAAAACCTTCCAGACCTGGCAACATTCTTGCACCTTCACTAGTGCAATCACGTTATGGGATAGTTTTGGCTGAATTCTGAAATAGTGGCAAATATATCCGAGCTAGCTCAAATATGAGAAAATAAAGTAGGCAGAAGAAGGGGCTCTCCATTTTAACTGCAGCTCAGTGGTGTATTTGTGCTCACATAGGCTTGCTGAGGGTGTGCGCAGCGCAACAATAGGGGAATCGCTGCTGTTGCTCGGAGCAATGCTTCTCCTCAGTCAACCTAGTACCTCCACTCCGTCATATTATAACAGCAAATGTGCCAGGATAAAGCAAAATCATCCACTCAGATGAAAGATAGAACTTTCACAAGGTGACACAAGGTGGCAGTGTCTCCCTTCATTCCAAGGGACCACAAAAGACTGAAGGTAGACAAAAATGCTGGAGAAACAGTGGGTGAGGCAGGATCTATGGAGCAATGGATCAGGTGGTGTTTCGGGTTGCCACCCTATTGCCATCTGTCTTTAAGTCCCGATTGTAGTGCACTTACATTGTGCACATGGAAAGAAACCCAAAACATAATACAAACGGAGTGGCATCCACTAGTGCCTTTTTGTCTCACACGCACGCACACACAGCCAGGGGTTGTGGTGGAGGCAGATACATTGTGGGATTTAAGAGGCTTATAGATAGGCACATGAATATGGAGGGAACAAAGGCATATGGATCATGTGCTGGCAGAGGAGAACAGTTTAACTTGGCATCATGTTTGGCACAGTATGGGTCGATGGGCCTGCTCTATATTCTAGTACTGTAATTAGCCATTTAGCTTGGTTCAGTGCAGTTTGCATTATTAATAAATTGTAGTCAATAAATATATCTAATTTTACATAACTTCATTCTACCATGATCTTTGCAAAGTCAAGTCTATAGATGAAGAAAGATCAACTGATGGCAATGTGCAGTGATTTTTAACGTTTAACCATGTTTGGCCAGGACTTTGCGAGTGAAAGTGATATATTGGGAATGTGGATTCCAGAGGTATTGGACTGGCCGACATGGGTGTGTGGCTGCAGCTCCTGCTTACTCGCTTCAAGCTCATGCTTCAACATTGCTTTTACCGTACCCTTGTTGACCATATTGGCAAAAATTGGCAAAAACAATCTACTCTAATATCAGCTGAAAACACGCTCAGATGCACGACTTGTTTGCTTTACATGGAGAGAAACATCATTAAGTTTAGTTTAGAGATACAGGGCGGAACTAGACCTTTCAGCCCACCGAGTCCGCGCCAACCAGTAATCCTTGCACAATAACACTATCCTACACACACTTGGGATAATTTACAATTTTAAAGCCAATCAGCCCACAAACCTGTACTTCTTTGGAGTGTGGGAGGAAACCGGAACATCCGGGGAAAATCCATGCAGGCCACGGGGAGAACGTACAAACTCTGTACAGACAGCACCCGTAGTCAGGATCAAACCTAGGTCTCTGGGATTGCAAGGCAGCAACTATTACAGTTGCGCACCCGTGTCACCCTTAAGTCTTGTCCACAATTAGTTTCAGGTTGTAACCTGAAGGCACAGTGAGAATCCGACTGTATATACAGTAATTTAAGATGTTACAACAGCAGAGGAACAGATGGAGCTCCAAGGAAATTTTGGACTGAATAATTTAATTGCCCACGTGAAAGCTACTTAACTGTCTGGCTCTCAATATTGGACTTATTCCCTTGCACAAAAACTTTCTTCTTCCTGAAATATTTAGCAAGCCTCCAATTGAGGCCGTAATGAGCCAGACTTGGCCGGTGTATTTAATACTGGAATCCCTGTCCTCTCTACTTGTAGTTTAATGTTAAAGTTTATTCTTTGCATGTTTCAATTATATATTTTGCAATAAAAAACTGGGAGAATCATCGGTCAGTTTGCATTGAGCAAAGGAATCTCTCCAGTAACTGATGACTGGATTTAAGTATGCAGAAGGCTTTTGGAAACTCTAGAACGTTTTGATTTCCTAAAATACAAACGCTACCTAATAAAAATAGTGGGGAGTAGTGTGGAGATGATTTATGAAGATGTTGCTAGGACTCAAGGGCCGGAGCTTTTGCGGGAGATTGGGCAGGCATGGATTTTATTCCTTAGAACACAGGAGGGAGAGGAGTGATCTAAAGGCAGTGTATACATTCATAAAAGAATAAGATACCGTGAACACAGATTCCTTTACCCTAGGTATGGGAATCAGGAATCAGAGGACAAAGATTTATGGTGAGAGGGGAAAAGATTTAATAGGAACCTTAGAGACAACTTTTTCCACTCAAAGGGTGCTGCATATCTGGATCGAACTGCCAGAGGATGTGTTTGAGGCAGGTATACTATAACAGCATTTAAAAGACACAGAGAGGAAAGGGTGAGGGATATGGGCCAAACATGGGCAAATAGGACTAGCTTAGATGGGGCATCTTGGTTAGCTTGGGCAAGTTGTGTCAAAGGGCTTGTTTCCGTGCTGAATAACTGTATGGTTCTGAAAAAGAGATGCTGAGAAAAGCCAGGTCCTTCATTGGAACAAACTTGCACTTACATGCCGTTTTTCAGGATTTCAACAAGGGCTTGTCAGACAACTAATCACTTTTAAAGTCCAGTCACTGTTGTAATGTAAGAAGCTTGGCAGCTAATTTAAGGTTATGAGCCAAAAAAGCAATTATTTTTGAGAAAGCGGGCATGAAAATATCACATGCTGGTCATAAATAAGGTCACATTCTTGTCACCAGAGTGTCTTTGAACCTATGGCTCAGAGTTAGTAAACTGAAGGTCTAATATTGAACACACATTTTTTAGAAACATAGAAAATAGGTGCAGGAGGAGGCCATTCGGCCCCTCGAGCCAGCACCGCCATTCATTGTCCCCAATCAATAACCCATGCCTGCCTTCTCCCCATATCCCTTGATTCCACTAGCCCCTGGAGCTCTATCTAACTATCTTTTAAATCCATCCAGTGACTTTGCCTCCACTGCCCTCTGTGGCATGGAATTCCACAAAATCACAACTCTCTGGGTGAAAAGGGTTTTGAGAAGAGGGCTGATGAATACTGAACTATTATATTGAATGCGCGCAGTGTATGGAACAAAGTGAATGTGCTTATAGACCAGTTAGAAATTGGTAGGTATGATGATGTGGGCATCAGACATGCCTTAAATAGGTTACATTCCATCAGAAAGACAGACAGGTGGGCAGAAGGGGTGGGGTAGCTCTCCTGGTAAGAAATGAATTCAGTCCTTGCGATGACATAGGATCAGAAGATGTATTATCCTCATGGGTAGAGCTAAGAAACCGCAAGGGCTAAAAAGACCTGTTGGGAGTTATATACATGCCTCCGAACTGTAGCCAGGATGTAGCGAACAAATTAAATCAGGAGATAAAATCAGCATAAACGGCAGGCAATGTTATAGTGGTCATGGGGGATTTCAATGTGCAGGTAAACTGGGAAAACCATAGATTCCAAGAGAAGGAATTTGTAGCGTGCCATGAGATGGTTTCTTAGAGCAGCTTGTAGTCGAGCCTACTTGCGTAAAGTCACTTCTGGATTTGGTTAAGAAGGAACGTCAGATGCTGGAAAATTGAAGGTAGACAAAAATGCTGGAGAAACTCAGCAGGTGAGGCAGCATTTATGGAGTGAAGGAAATAGGGTCTCGACCCGAAACGTCGCCCATTTCCTTCGCTCCATAAATGCTGCCTCACCCGCTGAGTTTCTCCAGCCTTTTCGTCTACTCTACAAACTGGATTTGATTAGGAGCTCAAGGTAAAGGAATCCCTAGGAGGTAGTGACCATAATATGATAAAATTCAACCTGCAGTCTGAGAGGGAGAAGATGGAATTAGATGTGTTGATATTACTGTTGAGTAAAGGTAACTAGAGGCATGAGAGAGGGGGTGGCTAAAGTTCATTGGAAAGGGACGCTGACAGGAATTCGGAAGATGCGGGGTCATTTCATCCCAGAGGAAGAAAGATTTCCCATGTGGCGACCGTGGCTGACAAGGGAAGTCAAAGACGGTATTAAACTAAAGGGCCTGTCCCAGTTTTTTGGCGTCTACCAGTACTGCATAGTTGCAGCAGGACGCCGAAGATTTTCAGCGGTGACCAGAAAAAGGTACGACTCTTTGGGAGAATACTCACGACCATACAGGCGTCACCCCACGACACTGTTTCCGGGTCAATAATAGTCTAGGCTCACATTCAAACAACCTTCACTATGCCAGGGCACCATGAACTGGTTGTTCATATACTCAGTTGTTCAATACTGGCAGCTGAGCTCAGTGACAGTGGTCCCCCAGTGCATGCTGGCTACTAAATGGAAATATCGCTTTGCTTAATTACTTACATTCTCCGCAAACCACTGTCTCCTCTCATTCTGCAGTAATCTAGGACTTGTGTATTTACAAATTAAACTGTCAGTTCTCTTTAGCTTCAGCCTTGATCTTAGTCTAACAGGGGTAGGGAAACCATCTACAGCAGCACTGCATTCTCTCGCTTTCACCAAATCAGTCCAACATGTATATCATGTAACGAATGAAGAATACCCTGCCGGACTATAATCTTTCTTCCATACATTTTTCCTTTAGCTCATAACACAACAGTATGAACATGAAATTTTCCAATGTCAGTAAGTAACCAATAACACCCCGCTGGCCAATACTCCCACCCTCTCCGCCCTCTTTACTCCCCTCTCTACCCTTGCCGCACCTTAATGCATCTATTTCTTCCACACTGCCGCCCACTTTCCTTCCATCCCCTTCCACCTATATTCTTTCCTCTGGCTTCACATTTCATGCCTCCTCTACATATCTCACAATCTGTTATCTTCTTTTCATCGCTGGCCTTCGCGCACACATTTGTCAATCAAGCCTCCTCATCTGCATCTGCAGAACTTGTGTAGAAAGGAACCAACGATAGACACTAAATGCCAGAGTATCTCAACAGATCAGGCAGCATCTCAGGAGAAAAGGATGAGTGGCGTTTCGGGCTCCCAGAATGTTAGCATTCGTTGTTCTCCAGAGATGCTGCCTGGCCCGCTGAGTTACTCCAGCACTTTGTGTCCACCTATCACCTGCCAGGCTTGTCCCTCCCCATACAATCAGTCTGAATAAGAGTCCAAAAAACATTGCCTATCCATGTTCTCCAGAGACATTATTAGCCTGCTGTGTTACTTAGCATTTTGTGTGTTTTTATATAGAACTGCAGCAGGTGTTTAATAGCCTCTTGATAATGATCGTAATCATGAGTTGAGCTGAAAGCTGTGATAAAGGCACGATACGTATTCTTGCATCAGGCATATCTGAATGATACAGCTGCTCAGAAAGTTCAGCCAAATCACTAAGACCAGCAGGAGGCAGACACACGAGGCTGCAACATATTGACCAGCTAAGCACCAAGAAGCAGAGTGGCTAATAGCATTTAAGCATCAAGACAAGCATTTCGATCACCCAGGCATGAAGGCAATTGGCCAAGTGTGGAAAGATGTGTGTCCACGTCTATACAGTGGGACGAATGGCCTGTTTCTATGCTGTATAATCCCAACAACACACGATTGACTCTCGTTAACAAAAGGCCATCACAAGGGAATGCTTACTTGCACTCTTCACATTTTCTCCACTCAGCATTTCAACTAGCGGCACTGTGGCCCAATAGTACAGTTGCTGCCTTGCAATGCCAGAGAGCCTTGTTCGATCCCGACTATGGGTGCTGTACATATGAAGTTTATACGTTCTCCCTGTGACCGCTTGGGTTTTCTCCAGGTACTCCGGTTTCCTTGCACATTCCAAAGACATGCAGGGTTGTTGGTTAATTGGATTCTGCAAAATTGTCGGTAGTGTGTAGGATAGAACTAGTGAACGGGTTCACTAGTTGGCACGGACTCGGTCCCTGTTTCCACGCCTCATCTCTAAACTAAAAACATGCAACTCATTTTCATGTTGCCCTTTTAGTTTAATTTAGAGATACAGTGCAGAAACAGGCCCTTCAGCCTACCGAATCCGCACTAACCAGTGATCCCCGTACACCCGCACTATCCTCCAAAATATTTACAATATTTACCAAAGCCAATTGACCTACAGACCTGTGTGGGGGGGAAACCGGAGCACCCGGAGAAAACCCACGCAGGTCACGGGGAGAATGTATAAACTCCGTGTGCAGAAAGCAGCTGTAGTCAGGGTGGAACTCGGGTATCTGGTGCTGTAAGGCATCAACTCTACAGCTGTGCCACCATGCCGCCCCTGAATGGCCAGCAAGAGGAGGAAACCTGGAGGTGGGCTGGATTGGGTTCAGATTTGATATTTTAACTTCTTTTCGGACGACCCCAAAACAGCCGCCATTTTCCTGGCAAAACACATTCATGAAGCCCTTTTCAAATCATTCCAAAATACAGCTTCACGTTTGATTTAATTCAAGAAAACCCACAGGGGACCTGCCAGTGGGTAAATTGTCTTTACCTTTTCACCAGGATTACTGCTGTAGAACATGACACAAGGGTACAACTCTGCTGCATCCACATCTTCAAACGCTAACTTAGGTTCCTAAATGGAAATAAAGTGGGACATTTAATTAAGAAAAGCTGCTTCAGTAACACATCCGTGAAAACAGCAACAATTTGGAACTGTATCTGTAAGCAATTTCCAGCAGGCGCACATTACATAATTAAATGTCAGTAATATCCAGACTGATGTTAAAAAAAACGCATTTCTGCACAAAAGTCTGAAAAATATTGGAGTTCTCAGCTCTTTAGTCGTTTATATTCTGTGCATGCTGCACTTTAAAATAAAATGTTCATGTCAACTGATAATTAATTCCAGCCTGTAGCCAACAGTAAGGAATCTTAATGGCATATTAAAGCATGAAAGTACACGGTGCCCTTTGCCGCAAAGCTTCCTGGTTCAACACCAACCTGTTCTACAATCTATCGGTATATAGATTGCAACTGAGATTATTTAGCCAGCAGAGAGAAAAGTAAACTAGCACCATTGGCAGAGGCATAAATCATGTCTGATTGGTATAACAAAAGCTCAGTTGGCAGGGTAACCCTGGAAGTTTTCCTGTCTGGTCAATAAACTGGGAATACAAGACCTGAATAAAGGTCTCGACCCAAAACGTCACCCTATTCCTTTTCTGTAGAAATGATGCCTGACCCACTGAGTTACTCCAGCTTTGTGTCTATCTTCTGCAAATGAGGAGCATATTTTATAAATTATGAAAGGTTATTAGCAGAGATTAGTTTAAATTGGCGTCATGTTTGACATAAACATTGTGGGTTCGAAGGCGTTCCTGTGTGGATATGGTCGTAGACTGGGCGAATGTTTCGCTGGACACCTTCGCTCAGTCCGCCTGGACCCACACGATCTCCCTGTTGCCAAACACTTTCATTCCCATTCCCACACTGACCTTTCTGTCCTCGGTCTCTTCCATTGTCAGAGTGAGGCTAAACACAAAGGAACAGCATCTCATATTTCGCTTGGGTCGTTTACAACCCAGTGGTCCGAATATTGATTTCTCGATCTTCAAGTAATCCCTGCATTCCCTCTCTCTCCGTCCCTCCCCACCAGCTTCTCATTCTCACCTTGCAAACAGCAAGGCCCGTTTCCTTTATCATTGTTACTTTTTTTGCATATCTTTCATTCATTTGTTTTATATCTCTCCACATCACCTTCTATATCTCTCGCTCCCCTTTCCCCTGCCTCTCAGTCTGAAGGGTCTCAACCCGAAACAACACCTATTTTTTTTCTCCAGAGATGCTGTCTGACCCGCCGAGTTACTCCAGCATTTTGTATCTATCTATGGTCAATTAAGATATCAGCACAAAACTGATTCCTGAGGTAGTAGACTGACTAATGGAGAGAGATTGAGTCATTTGACGAATCTCATAGACTACTCCAACACAAACAGGATTGGAAAGGTTTGTTACAGGAAGGACATTCGTAATGCCAGGGAGCGCAAGAATGAGGAGTCATAGCAGATCAAGGAGTAAGATGTTTAAAACTCAAATGAGGACAAATTTCTTCTCCCAGTGAGAGGTGAAAACAAGAAATTCTCTTTGACAAAGCGCTGTTGAAGCCAAATCATTAAATATACTTTTTTAAAAAGTTGGAATTATTTGGAGTAGAGCGCTCAAGGTTTATGGGGAGAAAGCTGACCATAATATTGAAGTAGATGAATAGCCATGATCTCATTACATGGTGCAACAGGCTTGAAGGGCTGCATTATCTACTCCTGCTCCTTTTTTATGCTTTTGTTTATATTCAAATTTCAAAGTTAATCCTATTTTGCAATTTGTTTGGAATTTGCAGAGGAGGCGGGGGGGGGGGGGGGGGGGGGGGGGGGGATGTTTGCAATAAACCACTTTTATTGGCATATAGAGTTCACAAATACCAAGGACATTGAGAGTGTTTACCTCTCCGTTTTTCCCAAATGAGATTGTCCTGGCCTCCATGTCGAGGACGCATGTTATGTGGTCTCCTTGTGTAAAGCTGAAGAGAGTCAGTGTCTGTTCACCATTGTGGTAAAGATTACCGCTGTAAGCCCTGTACAGCCACATGTCCGAGGTAGTCCGATGGTTGAAATCATGCACAGGCCAGCGTGATACTCCAACACACGTGCCTTCATTACCTCGATTCTCCTTCACTATATAAAACTAGGAAAGAAATTTGGAAGGTGTGATACTCTCGAAATATATATTAAAGTGACACAATACAATGCACGCATTTCTATGCAGACAGAATTCAAAATTTGCTACTCTTAAATATTTGTTTTACATTTTCTGCATTTAATTTAGATGTACCTTCCACTGATAGCATCCAGAAGCAATGCCAGTCGATGCGAGACCATAGCCCTTTCCACCACTCCCATGGGTCAGTACTTGTCCATTCTCCACCGCACAACACTGAGTTTTCTCAGGATCAAAGGATACTTCTTGGATAGGAAGATTTTCGTCTTCTTCTTCTATTTCTCCTTGCTTCTATTATAGTTACAAAAATATATAATCATTAAGCAAGTTTCTAACAGTACAGGATAATTATACAACATATATATCCTGGCAACAACGTTTTCACAACGGGCACAGACTTGCATAATTCAAGCCTGATCCAACATTTGGGGCGGGAGCCTTGCGGGTTGACGAGCCTCGCGCATCAACAGAGCCCGCGGCTGGGGCCTGGGCCGCGGAGTCGTCCGGGGGGGGGGGGGACCCGGCGGTGCTCATGGAGGAGTTTGGTGCAGCAGTCATCGAGGTCGATCGTTGAGGGCGCCGGCCGCCAAGGACAGGCCACGTGGGAGACAGAGCACGGGCCACGGGGAACATTGGAGGATCTGGCATGGGAAGACCGCTGTGAGGGGCGTGTGATACACACACAAAGGAGGACCTCCCTGAGTGGGGGGGGGGGGGGGAAGAACAAAGGAAGACTTGACGTGTGGAAACCACCGTGGGGACGGGGCAGAATAAGGGTAGGCTTAGTGCAGGATACTTTGTAACTTTGTCAGTACCCTTTATGTAGCAGCTATTTGCCTACCTTTGGTTTGCAAGCAAAGAATGTCACTGTGGCTTGTTGCATGTGACAATATTCAATCAATTCAATTCACTTTAAAGGAATATTCAAACTCCACACAAGAGAGGGAAGAGGGACAGTGATTCATGAATGATAAACACAAATTGACTCAATGGCAACTAATTTACATTTAACTGATTGTGCTTCGGGGGGGGGGGGGGTCACAGAAATGAGCAGTTTTTGACAGGTGTGTCAGTGGTTGTTACATATAAATGTAATCCAATCTCAGATGTTGATGATTAGTTTGGATTGAAAGGTTGTAGGTCAGTAGTTCCCAACCTTTTTCGTCCCGTTTACCCCAGGCAACTTTAATAGCATTTAACAATGTCTGTTCACTTATTTATGAACAACTAATGATGAATAGATACTGGTGTACCAGAACCACAGTCAATCAATGAGGAAAAAATATGTACAAATCCACACAGTTACCCCCTGGGTAGGCGGAATTTATCCTCTGGGGGTAAATTTACCCCAGGCTGGGAACACTTGTTGTAGGTAAACATGATAAACCAGCATATAATTGGAGTTAGCAGGTAAGTACATTTCAGTGTCAGCTGTGAGCAAGACAGTGAAACACTTCCTGGGGGTCTGACTGGATTTAAACCTTTGCTGGACCACCTGAGCTCCCACAACCACAGACAACTCTCCCTTTTGATGCACTGCCATCATATCCTTCGCGGTAATCCTTTCTCTCCTCTCTACCCCACGCCAGTGTTCTTCTATTCCCCAATTGCTCCAATGCAGTTTTTTCCTCTTTCATGTTCCTCCTTCCTCTGTGTAATCAGAGGTCATCTTGTAATCAGCCCCAATCTTTTTAAATGGTTTTCTTGGCCATTGTTGGTCAGCAAACAGAGGGGCAATAAAGACAGACACAAAAAGCTGGAGTAACTCAGTGGGACAGGCAACATCTCTGGAGAGAAGGAATGGGTGAAGTTTCGGGTCGAGACCCTTCTTCAGTCTGGCCCGATGAGTTACTCAGATTTTTGCGTCTATCTTCAGTTTAAACCTGCATCTGCAGTTCCTTCATACACAGAGGTGGGGGAAAAAAACCAATTTGGGTCTAGCTATCAAATTCTACACAACCTCAAAGTTTCTCACATATCTGGACTTCCCAACCTGCAGGAGGGGGAATCCTTTGGTCATCTTGCAAACATTGAGCCGCAGTAGCAAGAGTTCAGTTCCTTTCCTACTTTTAAATGTGAATAAACCTGTGGGAATTCAGGTGAATTGTGAAATGCTTAAATATTTGTTGTTTCTCGATTTTGCGGCAATGCTTCTATTATTTCACATTCCACCCAACTTCTACTCACTATTTTACTAATTCTCTTCCTTACAAATTTTACAAATTATTTGCTGGTCCCTGGATTTCAGTAATAGTCAAATTAGAATCTAACCCGAAAACACTATACTGAAATCTCCGAGTGTCCTTTTTAATATGGCTTTATATTTGCCATTAGACAGTGATCCATAGACGGTCAAGATTTAAAACGGGTAGAAATTTCTGAGTTCTATTCTAATAAGTCATTAAACAAATGCTGGTGTTCTGGCCACCTGCCATCCATCCACAATGAACATCTTCAACAAGCAGCCTTAATCCCATTTCCTTTACTCGGATTGACGTCCTTATTGCTCTTCCAATTTCCATGCAGTGGTTTACATTTTGAACTTTTAATCTCAGTTTGAACTGATTTAAAATACATTAATTGTTTATAAGACTAAAGGGGAAAGTGTATTGTCATATGCACAAGTGTGGTGATGTACATGGTCAGTAAAAGAACATACGTTCATAAGTTCTAGGAACAGAATTAGGCCATTTGGCCCATCAAGTTTACTCTGCCATTCTATCATGGCTATCTATCTTTCCCCCTCTACCCCATCCCCCCCTGACACCCGTACTAATCAAGAACATGTAGGGTGTGGTACCTGTAGTTTTGTTGGCTGCTCCTTCTCCTTGACCTGAATTGTGTGTTTTGCCTGGGAAATGGGGGCCTCCCACATGCAATTAGAGATGAGCAAGAATAGGTGTTCCACCACCTGGAAAAACAATACAAACATCCAAAAATAATTACTGTGCTTTGCACCTGACAATAGAAACATAGACAGAAAAAATAGGTGCAGGAGTAGGCCATTCGGCCCATCGAGCCAGCACCGCCATTCAATATGATCACAGCTGATCATCCAAAATCAGTACGCCATTCTGGCTTTTCCCCCCATATCCCTTGATTCCCTAAGCCCCGGGAGCCAAATCTAACTCTCTCGAAAACATCCAGTGAATTGGTCTCCACCGCCTTCCGTGGCAGAGAATTCCACAGATTCACAACTCTCAGTGAAAACGTTTTTCCTCATATCAGTCCTAAATGCCTTACCTCTTATTCTTAAACTGTGACCCCCTCGTTCTGGACTCCCCAGTAAACCACTATTGCACTACCAGAACTTTAGTAAACTCTGCACACTAATCATCTTCCAGGCTTTAATTTCAAACACCATTACTGATTTCATCACTTCTGGCTGTCTGCGTTCCACAACCTCCAACGGTATTATCTCCCAGCCCCGCACAGCCTGGTTTTACCTTCTCCCCAAAATCCACAAACACAACTGCCCTGGCAGACCCATTGTTTCTGCCTGCTCCTGTCCCATGGAAATTATGTCCACATACCTCGACTCCATCCTAACCCCCCTGGTCCAATAATACCTCGCACGCCCTTCGTCTTTTTAATGACCTGTTTTCCGAGCCCCCACTCCCTCATCTTTGCTATTGATGTTCAGTCACTCTACACCTCTACACCTCCATCCCACACCAGGAAGGCCTTAAAGCCCTCCGTTACTTCCTCGACCACAGAACCATCCAATTTCCCTCTACTAACAGCGGAGCTGGTCCTCCCCTCAACAACTTCTCCTTTGACTCCTCCCACTTCCTCCAAGTCCAAGGCGTAGCTATGGGCACTCGCACGGGCCCCAGCTATGCCTGCCTCTTTGTAGGGTACATTGAACAATCCCTGTTCTAGGCTGCACTGGCCCTATCCCCAAACTCTATCTCCATTACTGCTACCTCCTGCACCCATGCAGAACTCAAGGACTTCAACTTTACCACAAATTTTCATCCTGCACTCAAATTTACTTGGACCATCTCCCACACCACCCTCCCCTTTCCCGATTGCTCAGTCTCCATCACAGGAAATAGACTATTGAATGACGTCTAATACAAACCCACTGACTCCCACAACTATCTCGACTACACTTCTCCCCACCCTGCTTCCTGCAAAGATTACCCCCTACTCCAAATTCCTCCGTCTACGCCGCATCTGCACGCAAGATGAGGTGTTCCATACTAGAACATCTGAGATGAGCTCATTCTTCAGGGAACGGGGAATCCCCTCTCCCATCATCGATGAGGCCCTCACTCGTGTCTCCTTGGTACCCCGCAGCTCTTCCCTTGCTCGCTTCCTACTAGTCGTAATAGAGACAGAGTTCCCCTAGTCCTTACCCCATCAGCTATCACATACAACACATAATCCTCCAAAATTTCCGCCACCTCCAACGGGATGGATTAGCCACATTTTCCCATCTCCACCCCATTCCGCCTTCCACAGAGACCGTTCCCTCCGCCACTACCTGGTTCTCATCTCTTCCCACCCAAACCACCCCCTCAACAGGTACCTTCCCCTGCAATAGCAGAAGATGCAACACCTGTCGCTATACGTCCTCCCTCGACTGTCCAGGGACCCCGACAGTCCTTTCAGGTTAGGCCGAGGTTCACTTGCACGGCCTCCAACCTCATCTACTGTATCCGTTGTTACAGATGTGGACTCCTTTACATCAGCGAGACCAAACGCAGACTAGACAATCGGTTGGCAGAACACCTTTTGCTCAGTCTGCCTGAACCAACCTGATCTCCCGATTTCTGGACACTTTCATTCTCCTTCCCATTCCTACACAGACCTTTCTGTCCTCGGACTCCTCCGTTGTCAGAGTGAGGCTAAACACAAATTGGTGGAGCTGCATCTCATATTTCGCTTGGACAGCTTACAGCCCAGTGGTATGAATATTGATTTCTCTCAATGCAGGCAGCCCCGGCATTCCCTCTCTTTCTATCCCTCCCACACCCAAGTGGCACTAGCTTCTCATTTTCACCCTACAAAGCTTGCAATGGCCTGTTTCCTTTATCATCATTACATTTTTGCATATCTTTCATTCATTGTTCTTTATCTCTCCACATCACCATCTATATCTCTTGTTTCCCTTATCCCTAACCGTTCTGAAGAAGGGTCTCGACTTGAAACGTCACCCATTCCTTCCCTCCAGGGATGCTGCCTGTCCTGCTGAGTTACTGCAGCTTTTTGTGTCAATCATCTTCCTTAACTGGGTTTAGTTTAGTGATACAGTGTGGAAACAGACCCTTTGGCTGACCGGGTCCGCTCCGACCAGCGATCCCCGCACAGTAACACTATCCTACACACACTAGGGACAATTTTACATTTACCAAGCCAATTAACCTACAAACCTGTACGTTTTCGGAGTGTATGGAACAAGCTGCCAGAGGAGATAGGTGAGGCTAGGACTATCCCAACCTTTCAGTACATGATACGGAAGCATTTCTAACACCACTCTAAAGATATAATTCCCAAGAGTAGCTACCTTACCTGTATCATCTGATCGTCTTCTACACTCGACTCACAGGCAGGCAACACTGCCTCCAGAACATGAAGGGCCAGCAATCTGGTTCTGAGGTTGCCAGCCAGTGGGACACCTGCACGACAGAGGACATGGTTTGCTGGTGCGGTTTGCAATGAATTCAGGAAGCACAAGAGATTCATGCAAACAATCAAATGGTGGCTTTTGATCATGTGTACTGCTAAATCGTAATTGATTATAAGAAATGTACACGTAATAAGCTTCAATGTTATCTACATATATAGAAACATTTGAAAGGAACAGTTTTGAGCATTACAATCTTCCTGAAATGGCAGAGGCATTTATTAATAATTGCAAACCTTTATCAGACATATTCTACATGTGTTTAGTGCAGCACAGGGAAGAACTAGATGCAGAGTTTTGCATTATCCCAGTATTAACATTTGCCAGGGATAACAACTTAGACCAAGTACACTACATCAATTTGTCTAGGAAGCCTACCTCAACCATTTTGAGTACAGAATGCTAATACATTTGGACTGCAATGTGAATCTAAGTTCTCATCGGGAAAGCTCCTTAAATTGGGTTACCAGTGTTGAGTTTTGCAGCACTTTAACTCGGTAATCACTGGACCCAGGAGCCATTCACCATTCACAGCTGAACTTAGGCATTAATATTGCTTTAACACTTCGTCCCCACATCCCTCAAGATACCAGTGTCGCAGTTTTTATGAAAACTAAATCTGCTTTTCCATTCTTCCAATGAACATTGATAATAATGATGCACTTCCGCTTGTATCTCATCCATCACCTTTATGCCCAGTCATATGGCAGTTCTTATATCCCACTGCCAACTTTTCCTGCCCTTCTTGCAATCTACAACCTAATCTTGTGCAACCAGACAATAGATGCAGGAGTAGGCCAGCACCGCCATTCACTGTGATCATGGCTGATCATCCCCAATCAGTACCCCATTCCTGCCTTCTCCCCATATCCCCTGATTCCGCTATTGTTAAGAGCCCTATCTAGCTCTCGCTTGAAAGCATCCAGAGAACCCACCTCCACCACCCTCTGAGGCAGAGAATTCCACAGACTCACCACTCTCTGTGAGAAAAAGTGTTTCCTCGTCTCCATTCTAAATGGCTTACTCCTTATTCTTAAACTGTGGCCCCTGGTTCTGGACTCCCCCCAACATCGGGAAAATGTTTCCTGCCTCTAGCGTGTCCAAACCCTTAACAATCTTATATTTCAATGAGATCCCCTCTCATCCTTCTAAACTCCCTCTCCTTCTAAACCACCTCTCATCCTTCTAAACAAGAGTGTGTGGTCTCATCAAATACCTTCCTTAACGCCCAAGTATTGCCCATTTTCTGGTTCCTCTTGCCACAGGGCCAGTTTCGCGTAGCATATACATTTTCAAATAATAGTTAAATTAAGTTTGATTTTAAGCAGTGCAACTCCACTGAGCAAGTGTGAGCACTTTACGAGGTCAAATGTATGGAGAAAATATACAATTAATGGCATGGCCCTTAACAGCATTGATGTACATAGTTGGACTCTTGGAGTCCAAGTCCATGACTTCTTGAAAGTGGCAACACAAGTACATAAAGTGGTAAGGATGTATATAAAATGCTTGGTTTCATAGGTCGGGCCATTGAGTATAAGAGTTTGGAAGTCATGATGCAGCTTTATAAGACTGGTTAGGCCACATTTGGAGTATTGAATGCAGTTCTGGTTGCCCCATTATAGGAAGGATATGGAGGCTTTGGAAAGGATACAGAGGAGAGTTACCAGAATGCTGCCTGGATTAGAGGGCATTAGCTGCAGGGAAAAGTTGGGCAGTCTTGGATTGGTTCTCCGGAATGCCAGAGACTGCGGGGAGACCCGATAGAAATATATAACATTATGAGAGGCGGAGAGGATAGACAGTCAGAACCTTTATCCCCCGAATGGAAGAATTTAATACTAGAGGGCAGAGCTTTAAGGTGCGAGGGGCAAAGTTTACAGGGTTGGTGGGTTGAGGCAGATTTAAGACACTTTTGGATAGGCATATGGATATGCTGGGAATGGAGGGATATGGATTATGTGCAGGTAGATAGGAGGTAGGCAAAAATGCTGAAGAAACTCAGCCGGTGCGGCAGCATCTATGGAGCGAAGGAAATAGGCAACGTTTCGTCTCGAAACGTTACCTATTTCCTTCGCTCCATAGATGTTGCCGCACCCGCTGAGTTTCTCCAGCATTTTGTCTACCTTCGATTTTTCGGCATCTGCAGTTCCTTCTTGAACAGGTAGATAGGAGATTGTCAAAGTCCCTCGTGCAACCCAAGTGGTTTAGTGTTCAATACCATGATGGTCATTAGGAAGAAGCTGTTCCTGGACCTTGAAGCAATGAAATTATTGAACAATATACCACAACACTTTGCTAATTTGGATGAATTGGCAGAGGTAGAATGAAAAGAATAGACAATAGACAATACGTGCAGGAGAGGGCCATTCGGCCCTTCGAGCTAGCACCGCCATTCAATGTGATCATAGCTGATCATCCCCAATCAGTACCCCATTCTTGCCTTCTCCCCATATCCCCTAACTCCGCTATTTTTAAGAGCCTTATCTAGCTCTCTCTTGAAAGCATCCAGAGAACCTGCCTCCACCGCCCTCCGAGGCAGAGAATTCCATAGGCTCGCCACTGTGAGAAAAAGTTCCTCGTCTCCGTTCTAAATGGCTTACTCCTTATTTGTAAACTGTGACTCCCCCAACATCGGGAACATGTTTCCTGCCTCTAGCGTGTCCAAGCCCTTAATGATCTTATAAGTTTCAGATTAAACATTAGATAAGCAACAGCAAATATAAGAATTCAAACTTTGTACCTGTATATATCGTTTCTATATCGCATGCATTTTGTCATGGGTGCAAAATAAATCTCTATAACAAGAGCTTCAGAAGTTTGAAATTTGTTTGCAAACCATCTGATATAACAGCAACAATTACTGCATTCCAGCACAAGGTGCTGCAGCCATGCAGAGCTTCCTAACCACACTCTAAGGCCAACAGAATGGCCATGCAAGACACCCGGAGAGATTCTCCTATGTTATCCAGTTTCTGCGTTCAAGAGCTGAGAAGCTGCGTACCTGAAAAATACTTCTGAGCCGCAATGTTAAGTAGCACTTCCGTCCATTTAGGCGAGGCCATTTTCGACTGAATAGCCTTTGAAGACACAACTCTGCGTAGGAAAACAAGAAAATCCCCCAGCTGCAGCTCAGCAGTGTGCTGCTTCCGAAGAATTGCTGGAAAGTAAAGATAAGAGTTAAATAAACTGCTTTCTCTATTCTGTGCACATTTCTGAAATCAATAAAGCTTACAACCGGGGTATCAACAATTTATCTTTTATGCCAAGAAGGCAGGAAAATTAGATCTTGATTTATGAACGTTTGATTTACGAATGTTGACTATAAAGCACTGTCCCCATTTACTAATTTATATTTTAGTGTCTGAACAGCATACCAATTTCACTTATAGGCATACGTTGCATCAAAATATATTTTATGCACATTGCCCACCCTTTCCAATTTATTAAAATCCATGGATTGAAATATTTTTCAGGAATGTATACCTTTTGGAAATTGGGGGGTGTCTGCACAGAAAATTAGTTCAGTTAGAAGGTTAGTACCCTGGCTGGCCAACGATATGCCAACTGGCTTCCTTCTGAGCACCTGGTCAATGAATTTTCAGAAATCTTAAACACTTTATTATTATTCTTTGACCCGCCTCCTGACCCGCTGAGATACTCCAGCCTTTTGTGTCTGTCTCCTGTAGTCTCTTTGACCCGACAGAGACGAGGAGAATGCTGGAGAACAGAAAGACACCGGGTACATAGTTCCCTGAAAGTGGCATTATACTCAAAAAGGGTGGGGTAGAGATGTTTGGCTCGATTGCCGTCATGAGTTGGGGCATCGTGTTATACATGTGCAAGACATTGGTGAGATTGAGTGCAAGTCTGGTCGCAAGGATATGATTCATCCAGATTGAAGGCACAAAGGATTCACAACAGTGTTGCCAAGATAGGAGGACTTAGAATCAGAGAAATAAAACATGCCCTTTGGCCCTGCCTGTTCATGTGCCTGTGTAGAACCAGGAACACACATTGTTTAAAAAGACAGTAATATGGATAGGAAAGATTTAGAGGAATATGGGCCAAATTCAAGCAAAGTAGACCAACTCACAAAGGCATCTTGGTGCCATATAACACTGCTGATGGCTCTCTATGTATTATTTGGACAAGATCCCATTAAACCCAGTGGAAGAACAAAAAGGTAATGAGGTCTTGGAGCATATAAAGGCTACCATAGTAGAATTCAAACTGAATTCAAACTGTAGTGATTTGGTCTATTGGCTAACTCCCGCACATTATTACATGTACCTCCCTTTACCTCATCTACCCTTAATTTTAACACGTACTGTAAAGCTACATATGCTTCATACCTCGAAAATCCTTTGCATCCTCAGTCTCGCCAGTGTCATCCAGTTTGTTCTCTCTGTTTCCGTGCAAGGGTGTTAGCTGCACTCCAGCCTGGGAGAGCAGGTTCTTCAGCTGACTGCACAGCAGATCCAACAGGGACTGAACCACCTTCGGGCTCAGCTTGTCTGCGTACGTTCTAGAAGAATAAAGCACAAAGGAAGCACAATTGTAAATCTGAAATGGTGCAAAAGAAACCATTTTAGTGTTCATTACATTTTCACACTGCTCCATGGATTTCTGAGCCACAGCATTTAATGGATGGAAGATTCAGCTTACATTGCAGTGCATACGGTGTCCATGCATCACAATGTAACATAACTTCATTTTCATACATTTTCAAGAAAGGCAGTTGGGATTTGTAGGAGTGTACCAGATTAATTTACTTGATTCGGCATATCGGTTATGTGAAGAAAGGCTTGATAGTGGAGAGAATGTTTCCGCTAGTGCGAGAGTACGGGACCAGAGGACATAGCGTCAGAATAAAAGGACGTACTTTGAGAAACAAGATGGAGGAATTTGAGTCAGAGGGTGATGAATCTGCGGAATTCATTGCCACAGAGGCCTTCAATGGATATTTTTAATGTGGAGATTGACAGATTCTTGATTAGTTTGTGTGTTAGGGGTTATTGGGAGAAGGCAGGAGAATGGGGTTGTGAGGGAAAGATAGATCTTGTCATGATTGAGTGGCCTAATTTACATATAACATAAACTATGGAAGAGACTGCAGAGTTAGGAATGTTTCTATTTTTGAGGTTTCAGATAACTTTAGAATGCAGAATGATAAAGCGTAGCATAGACACACTGACCTTCACTATGCTCAACATATTTTGAGAATCTACAAAGTGCCAGATTCATTTATGATTATAAAACTAACTCTTTGGAATGCAGTCAGTGTGCAAAATGAAGAGTTCTAGGAAGCTGCGATGATGGCTCCATCAGCAAATTCAACAACAGGTTGGTAAAGCTACTTAAAAAAAGGGCAAAAAAAAGAGGTAATGTGGGTTACTATAGGATGCATACTTTCCGAGACTCAGGACTGGAAATTCTGAAGAGTCTATTTGGCTTTTCACAAAACATATCGTGCAAGTGGCAGCTCAATGTTCCAGGGTACAGGAGCTTCGGCACAGGCAGGTGAGGGAAAGAGAGGTGGGAGGTGGCATTGTTGGTTAAGGAGGATGTCACGGCTGTATTCAGACAACCTTGTTCCACCACAGACATTACGGACGGTTCGTCTAGTGAGGCTATATGGGTGGTGCTGAGGAACAAGAATGGGATGATCACTTTGTTGGGGGTGTACTACAGACCCCCGAATAGTCAACGGGAATTTGAAGAACAAATGTGCCGGGAGATTGCAGACAGCTGCAGGTCAAATAAGGTTGTTGCAGTAGGGGATTTTAACATTCCCAATATAGACCGGGAAAATCATAGCGTGAAGGGTACAGATGGGGTGCAATTCCTCAAAAGTGTTCAGGAGAGTTTTCTTAAGCAGTATGTAGAGCCCCCCCACACATGAGAGGGCAACACTGGATCAAGTATTGGGAAATTGGGAAGGGCAAGTTAATGAAGTGTGTGTGGAGGAGCCTTTTGGGACCAGTGACCACAGTTCAATTAGGTTTAAGATAGTTATGGATCGGGACGGAGAGGGTCCATGTGTTAAAATGCTCAACTGGGGTAAGGCCAACTTTGAGGGTATGAGAGAAGGTCTCGCTCAAGTTGACTGGAGCAGGTTATTAGATGGGAAAGGAACAGTTGACTGGGAGGCAGGTTCATTGGTATCATTTAACCAAATAAATTGGATAGGCATATGGATGAGAAGGGAATGGAGGGTTATGGTATGAGTGCAGGCAGGTGGAACTAAGGGGAAAAAAAATTTGTTCGGCATGGACTTGTAGGGCCGAGATGGCCTGTTTCCGTGCTGTAATTGTTATATGGTTAGGAGAGGTGCCGGAAGACTGGAGGGTGGCAAATGTTGTGCCTCTTTTCAAGAAGGGCTGCACGGAAAATGCTGGGAGCTATAGGCTGGTGAGCTTAACATCTGTAGTTAGTAAGTTACTGGAGAGTATACTGAGGGATAGGATATACATGCATTTGGATGGGCAACGATTGATTAGGGATAGTCAGCATGGTATTGTTCGTGGGAGGTCGTGTCTCATAAATCTGATTGATTTTTTTCAATAAGCGACCAAAAAGGTTGATGAAGGCAGATCTGTAGATGTTGTGTACATGGAGTTCAATAAGACGTTCGACTTGGTTCCGCATGGTAGGCTGCTCTGGAAGGTTAGATCACATGGGATCCAAGGAGAGATGGCTGAATGGATAAGCTTGAAAGAGTTCAAAAAAGATTTACGCGTATCTAAATCTTCCACTGGTTACAATGGAGAGCACGATTAGGGTGTAATAGGTTTGGTTAGCCTAATCCAAACAGTGAGCCACAAAACTCTATTCAGTGCAAGTGAAACCATCTTTCTGCCCCTGAAAACTACATGCAAACCAGATCTGCCTACATCAACTTACCCCCCCACCCCAACAAAAAAAGATAGGTGCACCTTTTACATAACTGTCTGAATACCATTCTAGTTATTCAGCTCATCTCATTTAACAATAACTCACATTTCACCATTTTATTTAATGCTAAAAGACTGTATTATCCAAATCACACAAACACTGACATCCAAAACTGAGTCGTGGATGAATGAGGATCTGAAGAAGGGTCTCGACTCTATTCCTTCGCTCCCTAGATGCTGCCTCACCCACTGAGCTTCTCCCGCATTTGTATCTACCATGGAATGAATGAAGATAACTAAATGCCTGGGATGAAATTTTCATTATAAACATTTGGGTTTTTTTCCTCTCCTTATAAAAATTAGTTTAAGGATTCTTTTAGAATGATCTTTGCGATTTTACTGAATACTCAATACACACTAACCGGCTGCCAGTTCCTCTGATCTTACAGATCAACTCAACCATAATATTTCTATTCCAAACTAATTACTGATAAAAAAAAAATAAACATGATACTTACCCTGTGGTAATGGCTAGAATCTGAAGTAATCTGGTGCTGGCTACCTTTAACGCTGTGCTGAGCTGTGAAATGCCGGGCTTTTGTAACAACTGCAGTGGCTGTCCCAGCATAGTATCGGTGCCACACAACTGGGACAATACATTCAACAAGCCACTGGAGATTGCCAAGGAGACATCTACAGGGTGATAACGCACACTAAGTGCAAAAACTGTCACCAGTAAAAGGCGTTGTTGTGCTCCTGAAAAGAATATCAAACATGAATAAAAATACGAGCATTCATTGTTAACAATACTAATAAACACTAATCCACCATAGTTCTAACATATTTGCATTCTTTATTCAAGAATATCTTGCATAATTCACTATAAAAATGTAAAATACGAGTTCAACACACAATTTCAATTTGGAAAGGCTGTGGAAGAGGGAATGGTGATTGCAGAGCAGGGAAGGGTAAATAAGCTCGAGCTGCATAGACTATTATTGTTCTCATTGCACTATTATTGTTTGGTGTGTGTGTGTGTGTGTGTGTGTGTGTGTGTGTGTGTGTGTGTGTGTGTGTGTGTGTGTGTGTGTGTGTGTGTGTGTGTGTAGACAGACTGAACGTTTTGTCTCTCTCTCTCTCGTTTTTGGGGACGACAGATAGCACAATGGGCTAAGAGTTCGGCTGGCGACCGGAAGGTAGCCGGTTCAAATCCCGCTTGGAGTGCATACTGTCGTTGTGTCCTTGGGGCAAGACACTTCACCCACCTGTGCCCGTGTGTAATGTAATGTAATTATGTGAAGCACTTTGGGGTCAATGCAAGTTGACTGAAAATGTGCTATATAAATAAGAAAATAATAATTATATTGTTTACAGTGTACTATGTTTACATATTCTGTTGTGCTGCTGCAAGTAAGAATTTCATTGTTCTATCTGGGACATATAACAATAAAACATTCTTAACTCATTGTATGAAAATCAAATTTAATAAGATGCGTCTTTTTTTCCTAATGTTAGCAGATAGCAGACGAGAGTACTTGGACTCACAGCGGAGGGACACACAACATCCCATTAGGAATCTATAAATTTAACTATGAAATTACAACGGTGCTTGGCATTTCCTGGCAGAGATCAGCAATTACAAAACGCTGGTTCATCTTCAACAACCCACTTCCATTAGCTTCATGCACAGACAGAAAATGGACTTCTAGTTCAGAACCAATAAGCCTGGTTAGAGTGGATGTGGAGATGATGTTTCCACTAGTGGGAGAGTTTCGGACCAGATGCTATTGCTTCAGAATAAAAGGATAGACACAAAAAGCTGGAGTAACTCAGCGGGACTCAGAATAAAAAGACATAGTTTTAGAAAGGAGATGAGGAATTTCTTTAGTTAGAGGGAGGTGAATCTGTGGAATTTATTGTCACAAAAGGCTGTGGAGGCCAAGTCAATGGATATTTTGTAAGACAGAGATTGATAGATCCTTGATTAGTACAGGTGTCAGGAGTTATAGGGAGAAGGCAGAAGAATAGGGTTGAGAGGGAAAGATAGATCAGCCATGATTGAATGGTGGAATAGCCTCATAAAACATAGAAAATAGGTGCAGGAGGAGGCCATTTGGCCCTTCGAGCCAGCACCGCCATTCATTGTGATCATGGCTGATCGGCCCCTATCAATAACCCGTGTCTGCCTTCTCCCCATATCCCTTGACTCCACTAGCCCCTAGAGCTGTATCTAGCTCGATGGGCCGAATGACCTAATTCTGCCCCTAGAGCAGAGTTGTGTGGGATATCAATATCGACATACAGAAATCTCAATTTTATATAGGATTTTAAAAAATCAGGAATGCTAAATGCTAACTAAATGTTAAATAAAAGATAAATCAGTCTGAAGAGGATGTTGACCCCAAGCATCACCTATTCCTTCTCTTCCTGTCCTGCTGAGTTACTCCAGCATTTTGTGTCTATCAGAGATTTAAACCAGCATCTGCAGTTCTTTCCTACATATTCTAATCTCTGTTCGTTGGCTATTTTAGAATGGAATAAAGAATTGGACCTGCATCTCTTCCTGTTTACAAACAGCCAAATTATTGACACCCGTATAGATGAGTAAGTGTTTGGGAGACTGGCGGGATAGATGGGGATGGATATTCTGTTTCTTGTGTGTGGTGGGAAGAGGGCATTTCAGGTTGCCTTCTCTCCTATCCTTGAGCCACAACAATATAGCTGAGTTGAGCCCAGCTGGTCACTCATTCATTCTCACTAGATCATTGAGGCTCCTGTCACAGCTATCTCTACGATTCTCTCCCACACACTTTCCGGCTTACTAACAGTTCAGCTTCAGACAAGTGATCAGGAAAGGAACGCTGGTATAATCTGGGGGTTCCTTCATTTAGGGTTTGAGGATTCAGAACAGAATGAAGAATTCGGAAATTGGAAAAAAATATTCTATATTGCTAATGTTTATGACATTATAATAAATTATATTGCAAATAATATTATTCATTATTATATGTAAAGTATCCTGCTAATTATGTGTTTACATTAGTTTTATTCTTGAAACCTTTCCAAAAATAATGCTGCTTAAAGAGAGGAAAGTAAATTTGTAATTGCGTTGTTTAATCAGCTTCTCAATATCTTTCAGTTTTTATGATACAGTCCAGTCCCTTACCAATGTGGTGCTTGTTTGCCTGTAAAGCCCGCTCAAGAATAGCAGACAGCTGCTGGTAGATCTTGTGAACTGCATCCTGGATGTCCATCTGAATGGTTCTCTTAGCAGCTCTTATGCCATCCTGAATGAACAAATTAAAAAGTTTGGTAAAAATTTATTGATCTTATAAAGGGCCTGTCCCACTTTTACGACCTAATTCACGACTTCTGCCGAGTTTGCCCGTGACTCATACTGGCAGCATAGCCGTCACGAGGTCGTAGGTAAGTTGTGATGCTAGTCGTAGGTACTCGTGGCATCAAGTAGGTTGGGGCGTTTTTTCAACATGATGAAAAATGTCCACAAGTAAAAAAAGGTCATGAATTAGGTCGTGAAAGTGGAACAGGCCCTTAACACACTAACTATACACCAATAATATTTACAAACATACTGGAATTGAAAAGAAAAGAAATACGGTTTAATTTAGATCCAGAAGCACCTCACAGGCAGAGAAGTATTGTCTGTCATTGCTCATAACACAGGGAAATGCAGTAACTAATAGAAAAATCAGAACTATCAAGAAATGAAGATAATTTGTTTAGCAAAATTGCTAGAAGGAATGATATCACCAGAAAAACTTCTGCTCCTCTTCAACATAGCCCCTTTGTTTTATTCATCTCAGAGGGCAGATGAGGCACATGATTAACTTCTCAATCAAAAAAAATGCCAGTAGTCAGGGTAAAACACATGGTGTACAAATTTGTTATAAAGGGCCAGATTGACAAACTAAATCACTTCTAACAGCTACTCATGAGAATATATTTTTACATTAAACATATAGAAATATTCATTTATAAACCATGCGGGAAAATACGAATGTGACAAAAATAGACAAAGTGCTGGAGTAACTCAGCTGATCAGGCAGCATCTCTGGGTAGCTGGGTGGTTGTCAGGTTGCCCAACATTGGAGAATTCAATGGTTACACAAAAAAGCTGGAGAAACTCAGCGGGTGCAGCAGCATCTATGGAGCGAAGGAAATAGGCAACGTTTCGGGCCGAAACCCTTCTTCAACATTGGAGAATTCAATGTTGGGTAGTAAGCTATCCCAGCGGAATGTGAGGTGCTATTCCTCCAGTTTGCATGTGGCCTCATTCTGGTAATGGGGGAGGCCTAGGACAGAAAGGTCAGTATGGATATGGGAAGGAGAGTTAAAATGGATGGAACCAGGAGATTCTGTAGGTCTAGGCGGACCAAGCTCAAATGTTCGGCAAAACAGCCTCCAAGTCAACGCTTGGTCTCACCGATGTAAGGGGGCCACATCGGGAACACTGGATGTAGTAAATGAGGTTAGATGAAGTGCTCATAAACCTTCTGCTGTCATGGAAAGACTGCTGGAGTCCCTGGATGGAGCAAGGGAGACAGTCTAGGGGTAGAAGATTCAAGCCTCCTCCATTGCCAGAGTGAGGCCATGCGCAAACTGGAGGAACAGCACCTCATATTCCTCTTGGGTAGCTTAAACCCAACATTAACTTCTCTAATTTTTGATAAGTTAACAGAAATTGGAAACATTGAAGATTTTAAATGTTTATTTTTTGGGTTGTAAGCTACCCAAGCAGAATACGAGGTGCCGATTCTCCAGTCTGTGTGTGGTCTCCCTCTGGCAATGGAGGAAGCCAAGGACACAGGTTGATGTGGGAATGGGAAGAATAGTTCAAATGGCTAGCAAATGGGAGATCCAAATAGGCTTTGGCAGACTGAGCAAGTGTTTGGCAAAACGCTTGAATTTATATTAAGAAACAAAGAGCCTATTTGCACTTAAATTTTTACCTTCATTAACTGTGTTGATGTTATTTTTATGTTATCATGGAATTTAAGATTATTTCCTCTCTTGCAGACTTGCTATTCATAATAAACGTGTACCTGATAGTGAAATGCAGAAACAAGGACCTATAGATGCTGGTTTACATTAAAAAAAAATGCTGAAGTAACTTGCTAGGTCGGGCAGCATCTCACGCGAACATGGATAGGTGACGTTTCGGGTCAGGACCCTTCTTCAGACTGAATCTGAAGAAGGTTCCCGACTCAAAACGTCACCTATTCATATTCTCCAGGGATGCTGCCTGAAACACTGAGTTACTCCAGTGCTTTGTGTCCTTTTTTACCTGATAGTGATGCAGTTGAACACTTTCACCGTTGATTTCTATATTTCCGACTGTGCCCAGGCCAAAGCATCCTGCAAGAAATTGCAGTCGGACTGAAGTGAGCAAAGAAGCAGAGTGGAACCATGATGCCAGGCAACTGCTTCCTGCAAACTGGCTGCCCTTTTCCTCCATTCCAGAAAGCAACACCAGGATTTGATGAAGCGATGCCAGTCGAAGCTACAATGCATTAAACATAAATGTGAAGTTATAGAATCTTAAATTCTAATCATTTAGTTTGATTCTTTGCATTAACATTAATTAAAATTTATCCAAAAATAAACTTGACATTAACGATTATTGACCATTATTTCACTGCACACCATGTTTAAAAATTTCATACATATGTTAACTAGTTTAGTATGGAGATACAGTGCGGAAACAGGCCCTTCGGCCCAACGAGTCCATGCTGACCAGTGGTCACGCCATACATTAACACTATCCTACACACTAGGGACAATTTAAAAATTTTCCAAAGCCAATTAACCTACAAACCTGTACATCTTTGGAGTGTGAGAAGAAACCAGAACACCCGGCGAAAACCCATGCAGTCACAGGGAGAACGTACAAACCACCAACAGATAGACACCCATGGTCAGGATCGAACCCGGATCTCTGGTGCTACTTTAGGCAACAACTTTACCGCAGCGCCACTGTGCTGCCCTGGTGCCAACTACTTAAAAATAGAATAGGCAAGGTCATGTCCAAGTTGTGCATGGTATGGAGGTGGGAGAGTGCAGGGAGGTTGGTCTGCAATAGGTATTCATGAGATACAAGGCTTGGATTGGTGGGACCTCATGGGTGTTAGTTTGGGAAGGAGAGAAAAAGAGGGGAGGTTTAATCATCGTAGGCCATTGGTGAGGCTAAAGATCACGGAATCCGTAGCTTTAGCACAACTTCACTGTGATTAATTGTTATAATTAAATTAATTATATCCCACACAAAAGTGTTGAGACACTGGATCCAACATCCGTTACCAAAGTAGGCTGCATGAGCAAATAGTCTAATCATATCTGGCTCCTCTGCTACCAATCACATCACCATCCTTTCCTTCATGTACCCATCCAATTTGACATTGAATGCTGAAGATGAGATCTGCAGCCTCACACACCTCAGCAATTATCTCCTCCATTTAATATTGTACCAGTGATCTATCATTCCAGAAATGACCTGATAAGTTCATGTTATAGTAGCAGCATTAGGCCATTCAGACCATCAGGTCTACTCTGCCATTCAATCATGGCTGATCTATCTTTTCCTCACAACCCCATTCTCCTGCCTTCTCCACATTATCTCCGACACCCGTGCTAATCAAGAATTTGGCCATGAGCACCTTAAAAATGCCGAATAGCTTTGCCTCCATAGCTTCTGTGGCAATCAATTCCACAGATTCATCACCAAAGAAATTCCACAGATTCATGCAAAGAAATTCCTCCTCATTTCCTTTCTAAAGATACGTCCTTTTATTCTGAGGCTATGGCTTCTGGTGCACAAGGCAGTTGAGGCCAGTTCATTGGCTATATTTAAGAGGGAGTTAGATGTGGCCCTTGTGGCTAAAGGGATCAGATGGTATGGAGAAGGCAGGTACAGGATACCGAGTTGGATGATCAGCCATGATCATATTAAATGGCGGTGCAGGCTCGAAGGGCCGAATGGCCTACTCCTACACCTGTTTCTATGCATAACTCTCTCACCAGTGGATACATCCACTCCACATCCACTCTATCCAGGCTCGGTATATTCGGTAAGTTTCAATGTGGTCCCCCCTCATTGTTCTAAACTCCAGCGAGTACAGGCCCAGTACCCAGTGATAGGTACAGCAAACAGTACATTTCTATCAACTTTCCATCATTCAAAACACTTCTAGCATATTGTTCTGTACTCTGTGGCAGTCAAATGAAGGAAGTTCCTTTTTAAGTCTTTCTTCATATTTATTTTGCCCAGTATCAATTCAGAATTCTTGTGAATCTATGGGGCATATTCATTATTATAGCTGACGTGTTTAACTCGATAAAAAGCAAACACGAATACCTACTACTTACCTCAGACCTCATCTGCTGCTGTTCCATTGCAATGATGATGGCTTGAGGATTGGAGGACATATTTTCTTCGGGCTCTTTAAAAGCTGGGGAAGTGCCAACGCCTCCACTCACAAAATTAACCACATTATCAATAAAGGCGTGAATTCCGAATGACTGGTTCAAATCAAATTCCACTGTATTAGACAAGGGGGAAGTATCATAGGATGCATCTCTACTGTATTTCAGCCACGTCCAAGAAGTTCTCAGGGAATCGGTGCTATAAGGAGGTCCTGTGGAGCAGAGAATAATGGAAATAAGTCAGTGTAGAAAACCACAAACTTCATTGTTAGATATTGAATCTAACAGATCAAAAACAACAAAGATAATGATCATGCAAAAAGCAAATCAAAGCAGCACAAACTGCCAGGACCTCCGTTTATTCCAAACCACACAGAACATTTAGAAGGATTGTGAGGTGTGAACTGAGAGGACAATTATTGACCAACCAAGAGACCTTAAAGATCCTTTGTTTAAAATTCTACAAAATGCTTTTGCAACTGTTGCGCAAGCTCATTGCAAATCCAAACGATGCTATAAACGCTGTAACAAGAGAATCCCAAGAACGTTTTCTCTGTATTCTAGAACAGGTAAATGTCTGCTGTCGTATCTGATCACTGGATATACTTTCAGAAGTAAGCAGTGCAACAAAGATTCACACTAAAATACTGCTGGGATGAAGGCCAATTGGCCTCAGCAACTGGGCCTATATTCTATGGTAATTATTTGAAAGACAAGCAATTTCACAGCAAAACAAAAATTCTACAGGGCCTTGACAGGGATGCAGAAGAAATGTCTTAACGAATATAACAGCTTGGCCACAGGACTGAGATGAGAAGAAATCCCTTCACCAAGAGATGATGAATCTTTGGAATTCTCCATCCAAGGGGATTATGGCAGATGTCAGTGATTATTCGATTCAAAGATTCATCGTTTTTTGAATTTGTGAATCCAGGGATATGGCGTTCAGAGATCAACGCTAAAACTGAGGACCGTCACCAAGGCAAAGCCACACAGATAACGATCTGGCCGACTGGCTGAACAGATGGAACAAACCAATGCACAGTTAAATGACAGTATATACTTCATTGCCATAAAATACATGGTCAAGCTTGAAGTTTTAATAAAGTTAAACATGCCATCATTTACTTGCTTGCAGCTCCTCTTGGTTCTGGGACTCAACTGGCCAACAAGGAGTAAACACACTACCACACAAAATCAGAAGACAAAAGGAAACATTTGATACAACACATGCTTATAATTAAAGCCAGTTAGATGCGTCAGGCATTAAATATCCATGAAAGTTGATCAGCCATTAGAAAGTTTCAAACAGCAGTTTAAACTAACTGTAGAAATAATTAATGCCATGCCACACCAATTATTGTCTCCCACGCAATTTTAACATTATGCAAGTATTATGAAGCATCACACAATTTGAATATTTTATTGAATTAACATTAAGATTGACCTAAAATGTACTATTCTACACAAATTGCTTTTGTTAACATAATGTACAAGTCACAAAGTATACACTCAAATACATTTCCTGAACAGAAAGACTATGATTATTGTCCTAAATTAAGCACCAGCTGGGACAAGTAAATTAAAAGCTGATACGACAGAGTTAAGAGCTTGAAATTAAACAGAAGGCAAAGATAAGATGCTCTAACCACCTAACATATGACACCAATGCTACAAATTTAATAATCTGATTACTTAATACAATCTGATTAAATAAATTAAACAGAAATGTACGGGGTACTTTTGCAAATTTCACCACTGCACTAACATCCAAATTACAAAAATATCCTAAGAATAACACAATCGACTCACCACGTTTTCGTTGAACTGATGTTAAATCCATATCCACATTTCTTCTGGAGTTCTTTACACAAAGAATAAAATTAAGAGCTTTTAAGACACAGATCACATAAAATAGAATGCTATTTCAGCTAAAAGAGTGTTGTCATTTAACATACTGAAAGAGTTTGTACGTTTTCCCTATGACTTGCATGGGTTTTCACCGAGATCTCCAGTTTCCTCCCACATTCCAAAGACGTGCAGGTTTGTAGTTTAATTGGCTTGATGTAAGTGCAAGAAATTGTCCCTAATGTGTGTAGGAAAGTGTTAATGTGCGTGGGTCGCTGGTCACCATGGATTTAGTGGGCCGAAGGGCCTGTTTCCGAGCTGTATCTCTAAACTAAATTAAACCACTGCCTTCAGATTTACAGTAACCTCATTGATAAACTTACGTCAATTTACATCGCCAGATCTAAATTATACATAACCATAAGGATACTACAGTTTTAAGTTTACAAAACACAATCATGATTAAAATTTAAGTTAATGTAGGTTTTAATCATATATAGAATTGATACACCTACTGCATAATGAAAGAAAACCCTGTTTTATTAAACATATGTTCATACAAATTTTTGTACATCTGAAATAGTTATACAATGCGCGCACCTTTATCTTTAGTTTAGTTTAGTTTAGTTTAAAGACACAGCATGAAAACAAGCTGTCCATCCTACCAAGTCCACGCTGACCATTGATCACCCATTCATACTAGTTCTATGTTATCGCACTCTCTCATCTACACCTTATACACTAGGGGCATTTGCAGAGGCCAATAAACCTACAAACCCTCACGTCTTTGGGATGTGGGTGGAAACTGGAGCACTGGTAGAACGTGCAAACTCTACACAGTCAGCATTCATGGTCAGGATTGAACGTGGATCTCTGCTGCTGTGAGGCAGCAGTTCGACCAGCTGTGCCTCCGTGCTGCCCTTATATGCTCACTGGTCAGAACTACGGAATTATGTAATCGGGATAAAGGAGTGTAAAACAATCATTAGTTGTATTCAGGATGTATTACTGAATTGACAACTTTGGATTTGAATTTACATTGGTGTTGGGGGGAAAATAAATGGCAAAATTGTCTAATGTTTCAAATTGGTGAGCGGCAAGGCAGAAGTGTGGGATAATAGGCAAATAGTTTGAGAATAGTTAAGTTAAGTGATATTCATCAACAATGATCACAGAGCCCAGGCTGCAGGGAGTTTTCCTCATTTTGCTTCCTCTTCTGCTTGGATTCCTCTTCATTCTTTATGGTCTTAGACTAACGGAAGTGGCATAGGCTTTGGGTTTTTTTGTTCATATTTGAAAGTCACGGTGGCTCAGTAGTAGAGTTGCTGCCATACAGTGAATGCAGCGCCGGAAAACCAGTTCCGATCCCAATTACGGGTGCAGTCTGTACGGAGTTTGTACGTTCTCCCAGTGACCTGCATGGGTTTTCTTCGTGATCTTCGGTTTCCTCACACATTCCAAAGGCGTACAGGTTTGTAGGTTAATTGGCTTGGTAAATGTAAAAATAGTCCCCAGTGGGTGTAGGATAGTGTTAATGTGCGGGGATCGCTGGTCGCGTGGACCCGGTGGGCCGATGGGCCTGTTTCCGTGCTGTATCTCTAAACTAAACTAAATGCATGCATCATTGACAAAGCCAATATTTATTGTCCATCTTTAACTGTCCTTGATAATATGGTGGTTCTTCTTCTTGAACTAAGTCTTCTGAAGGTGTTCACACAATCCACTTCCAGGATTTAGACAAAGTGACATTGACGGATTGCCGACTTGAGGTCAGGGGAAAGATCAGGGGGGAGATATCATAGTAGTCAGGTTAGTGAGGGGGGGGGGGGGTGGGAGGGGGGATTGGGACAACACTTTGTTTGGGCAGAGGCGGCAATTTTTAACATTCAGTGTATTAGGACAACACGTCCAACTCTCCACACAATATTCTAAATAGTATTTGAACGGAAATTTACATCACGACTTGAATCACCGATTGCACCTTCATGTCAGGGTAGTGAGGACTACACACAAATTTGAAATGGCCAGCCAAATTTCATGTCTTAAAGGATGCAACATGATCCAAAAATGTAATTGCCAGGTGATCCTAGCCAAGGGTGCTCCAATAGCATCTTCAATGTTTAGTTTAGAGATACAGCATGGAAACAGACCCTTCAGCCCACCGAGTGCGTGTTGACCAGCAATCCCCGTACACTAGTTCTATCCTACACACTAGGGACTCAATTTAGTGAAGCGAATTAACGTACAAACCAGTATGTCTTTCGAATGAAGGAAGAAATCGGAGCACCCGGTGAAAACCCGGTTGTCAAGGGGAGAACGTACAAACTCAATACAGACAGCACCCAATGTTAGGATTGAACCCGGTCCTCTGGCGCTATAAGGCAGCTACCACTGTGCCACTTTGGTTTTGAATGCTTTGGAACACATTTTCTGTATCATTGTGCGTCTTGTAAAATTAGCCGAGTTAGAATCAGCAAAAGGACAAAAAAGCACTCTTTAAAGGTGGCACGTTTTTACCAAAGCATCAAAGTTCCAATATAATAAACCTGATTTACAGCAACTGCCATCACAAATAGGACAATGGCAGCAGGTACATGGGGACATCACTGATAGATATGACATATCACATATATAAGTGACACCAACTATTCAAAGCATGTCCGGTCCAATTCAAACCAGCACTAGCCCAGTGGCAGTTGTTTTCGTGTGTTAACATTCCTCATAACTGAAGCAGCCTTCATGACTGTAATACTCACAAAAGCACAGACTTCCTCGTCTGAGTCGGGCTGAGACAAGTCTGATTCACTTCTTGATTTAGTCAGTTTATAGGTAGAATTTGATTGCACGGAATGGGTTTCTGCTGTCAAGCTTTCACTCCTAGAAGAAACAAGTAGTGTTATCACGGATGTTCTCCACACGTTATATACGCACAACATTATTGCTCTGATACACATTGTAATTCAACAGTGAAATAGTTTTAAGATAATATCCAATGAAATGTAATTAAGACCAACATAACGAGTACTTAACAAAATGCAATACATTTATAAGTGTAATTTAGAAGAATCCAGCGTCCCAGTTCAATAAGAAACTGTTGTAGAGATTTTAATTCAGATGATTTTCTCATACATGTAATACAATTCCTTGTTTGCATGGTTATAGATATGCTCGCCCAGGAAACCTTTCTGACTGTTACTGTAAGATGTTAAAAAGTTTTCCAAAACAAAAGTATTTTGTTTTTTAGTGCAATCATAAATGAAGAGCCTTGGCTTCGCAAAGTGGGTTTACTGGTCTGGTTTCCTGTAAAAGCTCCAACTGTATAACTACAGTTCCAATTACATATACATACTGTGCTAGAGGGATTAAGACAAGATGTTTTCTGGAGTGCACTGTGAAAAATTCCAATGTAACTCAGAGTTATAAAGCCAGGAAGCAGGAATTTGGCCCAAGCAGTCTGAAGATGAGTCCCGACCCAAAAGTCACCCATCAATTGCCTCCACAGACACTGTCTGAACAGACAAGATCCTCCAACACTGTATTTTGCTGCCAACCAAGCTGCCTATCTGTGCCAGTGTCTGGCCCATATCTGCCTAATATACGTCAATTACTTTTTTTTCTCTATCTGATGGACATTCATGAAACAGTTATGGTTATATCATTTACAAATGCTAGCGCCCGCCGGGGGCTCCAACGTCAAGACCCGGAGCACGGCCTTGCATCACCCGGCGCGGCCTTCATGGTCGCAGGACTTACCATCGCCCGCCGGGGGCTTTGACTTTGACATCGGGAAAAGAATGGAGAGCAGGGGAGAGACAAGACTTGCCTTCCATCACAGTGAGGAGGAGATTCACTGTGATGGACGTTTGTGTAAATTGTGTTGGTGTGTGTCTTGGTTCTTTTCTTGTTGTATGACTGCAGAAATCAAATTTCATTTGAACTTCATTTGAGGTTCAAATGACAATAAACAGTATTGTATTGTATAAAATAAGTTACCAACCTGGTCATAAAACCAAGTCCGTCAATAACTCCGGAAATACCATTTCCTTTTAGCCCCTCGTCCTTTTGGTGCAACTCTTGTATGGCCGGGGTGACTCCCAGAATAAGCAGTGTACAGCGATGAATAACAGAGTTGCACGCTGCTGTGTAATGGTCCTGTCCTTCTGCAAGCCCAGTGCTGACTCGCCGCTCTTCTCTCAGCTGAGATGGTGGATCGTCCAGCCGGACAGCGGGACCCGTGCCGATTCCAGGCGTGCTGCTCAATCTCTCCCGGTCACGGCCGCGGGCAACTTCACGGGCTGATAGGAAACATTGAAAGATTTCTGTAACATGCAACACAAAACACAAACAAACACAACAATCATTAAAAGCCAGCAGAAGCATAGCAACAAAATGACCTGAAATTTCTAGTGGCATGTTCAAAATAGTATAAATGAGGAAAAGGCAACTAATGGACAATTACTTTTGATTTGGGGCAGAAACCATATTGTGGGAAGATAATTAAATAGAATATATATTAAGGAGCTTAAGTTGTTAGATTTTTATATTAAGCTTTGGCTCATACATCACACTCTTCATTATTCATCCGGTTAAGCAAAATGTTTGTGTGTTAAAATTACTGCTGTGATCATTTGCTATTTGAGAGTAGCATTACTTTAATTTTGAGGTGTAACTACAGCCCTTGCTTTTAAGAAAACTGTTTGAAACTTTATTTTTCAGGCTAATTGGTGAAATGTGATTCAGATAACAAGAAGCAAATTATGTTTGTAATTACAGGCCACGCCCAAATTATGAAAAGGTTATACAGTGCCCTCCATAATGTTTGGGACAAAGACCCATCATTTATTTATTTGCCTCTGTACTCCACAATTTGAGATTTGTAATAGAAAAAAAAAAAATCACATGTGGTTAAAGTGCACATTGTCAGGTTTTAATAAAGGGTATATTTATACATTTTGGTTTCACCATGTAGAAATTACAGCAGCGGGGCTACATAGTCCCACCATTTTAGGGCACCATAATGTTTGGGACACATGGCTTCACAGGTGTTTGTAATTGCTCAGGTGTGTTTAGTTGCCTCATTAATGCAGGTATAGGAGGGCTCTCAGCACCTAGTCTTTCCTCCAGTCTTCCCATCACCTTTGGAAACTTTTATTGCTGTTTATCAACATGAGGACTGTTTATATGCTGAAGAGAAAACTGAAGGGGACTAGCCCCCAAAACAAGCATAAGCTAAAGATGGCTTCAATGCAGGCCTGGCAGAGCATCACCAGAGAAGACACCCAGCAACTGGTGATGTCCATGAATCCCAAACTTCAGGCTGTCATTGCAAAGGATATGCAACAAAGTACTAAACATGACTACTTTCATTTACATGACATTGCTGTTTCCCAAACATTATGGTGCCCTGAAATGGAGGGGGACTATGTATAAACACTGCTGTAATTTCTATATGGTCAAACCAAAATGTATAAAAGTCAAGTCAAGTCAAGTAGCCTTTATTGTCATTCACACCTTGCAGTCTGAATGAAATTTTGTTGCCTTGCAGTCGTACATATAGTAAAAATGACAAAAACACACAATAAACACAAATTAACATCCACCGCAGTGAGTTCACCAGGCACCTCCTCACTGTGATGGAAGGCAAAAATCTTAAGTCTTTGTTTCTTCCCTTCTTATTCTCCCTCTGCGCCGAGGCCATCCAGGCTTCAGATGTTATGACCCCGCCGGGCGATGGTAAGTAATGTCAGTCCCGCGGCTGAATCCGAGCTCCGCGAACGGGCCGGTTCAACTCCGCGGCCCAGGGTGGTCGAAGCTGCCGCCCTCCAGTCCAGCGGACGCAGCTGTTGTCGCAGAAGCTCCGGAAAACAGGTCACCTGTGCCCCAGGAGCTGCCGACGATGTCGTCCACTAGGCCCGCGGTCGGGTCGAGTGGCCGCTGCCGCCGGAACACTGCCCCAGCTCCGAGGCCGGGTGGCCGCTGCCCCAGCTCCAAGGCCGGGTCGCCGAGGCCGGGTCGCCGCTAAAACAGGACAAAAAAGAACAACAAAAAAACAGACAGACTGCAGGCGAGCCGCAGCTGCTAAAGCGGCCTTTATTAAAATCTGCAATGTTCACTTTAACCACATGTGAATTTTTCCTACTACAAATCTCAAATTGTGGAGTACAGAGGCAAATAAATAAATGATGGGTCTTTTCCCAAACATTATAGAGGACACTGTATATAGAACATAGAAGAGTGCAGAACAAAACTGGCCCTTCGGCCTACATCCCTTGATACGGTAACCATAATACACCACACACACACACTCACCCACAGACCACCACACAAACGCGCACATACACAGTATTACAACGAACGGTGTTGATAAGGGCCAATTAACATGAACATTTAGTTTTTCTCCCCTAAAGTTTAGTTCATTACAGGTGCACAACCTTTTATCCGAAGATCCAAATAACGAAAACCTCCGAATAGCGGACATTTTTTTCGGTCCTTGAAGAAAGGTCCTTGAAAACGTTCACCGAGGGCGGCCCGCAGAGGTGACAGCGGAACCTCCGGTCGGTCCTCGAAGAAAGGGGAACTAAATCCCCATTCATAAAAGAGAAGGTGAGGGTATATTGCGCGGGAAGGTTAATAATTGACAATATGCTGCTACCTGCCCGCTGAGTTAAAAAGTTCCCACGGTAGACACGATACACAGTGTATCGTGAGTCTTGCGTGGGAACTTTTTAACTCAGCGTGCAGGCAGCAGCAGATTGTCGCTCCCTTCAGTTTCACCCCACCTACACCCCTCTGCTTCCCGGCCATGTGTGTGACCCCTTCCCTCCCCTCTCCAGCTCCCCGCTCATTGCACCGGCGCGGGGGCTTTGTACTGTCTTCACGTCGGCGATGGCAGCAGGTCAGTGCAGTCACCGGAGACGTCAGGACCAATTGGACGTCGACCACCAGGCCCACCGCAAGCACGGAGATCCCAGAGACCCACAGCCAACAGCAGCCCAGCCCAGCCCCGCTCCAACTACAGAGGAACATGGGTTGCGGATGATGGGGCGCAGCTCGGGGCGTCGTAGGGGCCCATCGGGGAGCGGGTTCCTGTTGGTCCTGACGTCTCCGGCCACCTGCTATCCTCCGGGAACTGTACCGCCCTTGCAGGAGAGTGGGGTTGTTTGCAGTTGCAGAGGGAGGGGGCAAGGGCGGTACAGTTCCCAGTCTCAGCTACTGTCCAGGGGGGTGGCCGGAGACGTCAGGACCAACGGGACACCGACCCCCAGGCACTCTGCAAGCACGGAGATCCCAGAGACCCACAGCCAGCAGCAACTCCAGCCCAGCCCCGCTCCAACTCCAGAGGAACACGTAGGGGCAGAAGCTGATGGTATGCAAGGTACGTCTTATTCTTGGGGTGGCGCAGCTCGGGCTGTGGGCAAACTGCCACTTGTCGCCGTAGCGGCCCATCGGGGAGCGGATTCCTCTGGAGTTGGAGGGGGAGGGGGGTATTGTGCTGTTTGATCGCCCCCTGCTATCCCAGGGACAGGGAGACTGGTGGGCAATCACTTCCAAAGTTCTGCCCACACAGTCAGTACACCTCTCCTACACTGCATTTCATACAAACATTTATTCTGCAAGAAAAAACTACATTGAAGACTCAAACTCGCGACCGAGTAACTGCCAGGATCGAGGCGCAAACTCGCGACCTAGCTCGGGGATTCAAGAATCCCCGAGCTAGGCCGCCTAAGGGCATGTAGCCCCGCTAGGGTGACACGGGTGCGAGAGGCGATTCAATGCTGCGGGCACATTTACAAATTCAGGAATTCATTCAACACACTGCATTTCATACAGATATTTATTCTGCAAGAAAAAACGACATTGAAGACTCAAACTCGCGACCGAGTAACTGCCGGGATCAAGGCGCAAACTCGCGACCTTGCGGATATGAGCCGAGCACTCTACCACTGAGCCAGCCATTAAAATCTACGCTAAAAAATTTCCATTCCAAAGACCGACAAATTCTGAATTACGAAAAGTGTCTGGTCCCAAGGCTGTCGGATAAAAGGTTGTGCACCTGTATTATGATTACGTGTACTGAGATACACAGGAAAAACTGCATGTTCTGCATGTTATCCAGTCAATCATAGTGTACATGAGTACAATTAAACCATACACATGTAAACGAAGAAGAGTGAAATGATAGTAGTGGATAATAGTGGATCCTCCTCTGGGACCAGCCGGCAAAGAGTCGTTCCATTCCAATGTCATCTTGCATCCATCAAGTCTCTGCAGTTATCAGAGCCAGAACACTTGGATAAACAGGGAGATTCATTCTCTGCTAAAGTCCAAACGCGAGGCTTTAAACTGAAAAGTCTAAAGAATACTAGCCCAAAACGAAAGTAGGCCTCACTACAGGGAGAATCCACCCATTTCACCAATAAAATAAACATTATAAGACAAATAATCATTTTATTAAAATTTATTTCACATACCAAGCAGTACCAGTTGGTGGAATAACCATCAGTGAAGATCCTCTGCACTGATTAGATTCAAACTTTGAATATTTGCTTTAGGAAGTTTTTCCTATAGGATTTACCTAGCAATTAATCATGCACATCTGCTAGTCTAAACCCGAGAGAATTGCTCTCGGTCACCTTCCTCCTCACTTTGTTTGGTGATAGTCTTTGACTTTGGCTGTTGGGAATTAAATAATTCAGTGCATAAACATATAGTTGTTAGCATTTTATCATGCTATTTCCATCCAGCCTGCAAGACGAAATGCCATTTTCTACAACTAGTGCTGGATTGATCAAGTATTTCATACGATTTAAGACAATTAATTAATACAATTAATTAATCACTCTGATACAAGGCTTAAACCAGAGGGTGCCTACCATATAGATTATCACAGCATAGCAATAATACATTCAAGTAAGCAATGGCAATCCTTAAATGAGACTTAAGGATTAATTTCAGGGAGGACTTTCTTACTTCCGGCAGTCATGACCTCTTGTTCCCTTTCTTCCTCTTCCTCCTCTTGTCCCTGGTGCTCATCTTCACGATCCCGATCTGCTTGCTCTTCCATCTCAGCTTCTTCATCAATGGTGCGAGTGAAAGATTGCTCCTGAAGGTCAGCATCTGTTGACTCTTTATTCTCCGACAACTTGAAAGAGAAGGAACACTTACTTTAGTGATACTTTTCCTATTGTCCATTTTAAAGCTCAACGATACTTTCATTAAAAATATTTTTACATCATGCAAAGATTTATTTGAATAGACTTAGCTGAAAGCTGTTCTTCTATGCTAAAAATCTGAGTTGAATGGAGCCAATCATAAAAAGCATGCTGGAAAGTTTCCAACACATTGCAACCACAAGAGAGATATGTGGCGGCACCTGATAGCAACCCAAGGTCACGACGAACCATCGGCTCTAGAGGACGGCTTCTTGGTGGGGGAGGCACGAGTCACGGGGTCGGTATCTGAGTTGTTATTTAAGGCTGGGCAATGCCCGTGCCAGCTGAGGAGTAGGGAGCTGTATGCAGAAGAATAAACACGTCTAGAGCACACAACTTGTGTCCCACTAGTTTTTGGCTGGACTCCTGCCAGTCCCCACCACAGATAGATAATTTCCCATAACAATGGCTTTCCATCGTGTAACAATTTTCAAACACAAAGATGCCACTAAACAGAAACAAAGTTGGTGATATATTTTATAAAACAAAGCACATGGGGCATGTTTAAATGAATATGGTAGTTGAGTGACATTAAGCTTAATGGGAAGCAGGAATATTACAAATATCTGGAGAAGCAGAAAGCTTAGATTAAATTAAATGACAAAAGCATGCTATGAAGGTCTAGTTGATGGGTGGTTAGGCAAACGTTTTTTCAAAAGGAGATAGTAACTGAGAAAATCAGAAAAATGAATGAGAAGAGGGGATAAGAATTAAGAGGAAAAAAATCATTCAAAACCATTTAAAAGGGCTATGAAATGTATGAAAACAAAGGTAAGGCAATGGAGTAATGGCAGGGCAGTGGGATCAGTTTCGAATTCCTGTTGTGATGAGCTGTCATAAGCAAGAAAGATCAAATACTTTCTTGATGTGGTGTAAGCTTCCACTGTCGAATGTACAAACTATTCCACTCAAAGCTACCTGGAAGGGTGTTCCAATAACAAAACACTGATGCATTTAAAATCTTTTTACATGAACTTACCCTCCTTTCATTGGAAGGTGACTGTGTCTGGATAAGCTCCATGTTTTTACATGCTAGTAATCTGTTACGGACCTTGTAAACGCAACGATATATTTCTGCAAGTGCTTTACTAGGTTGGTATCTAAGGTAAAAGATTGAAAAAAATTAGGTGACTAAAAATGGTGCTAAACATAAATGTCTATTGGAACAAGATTCAGATAATTTATTTCACAAAAACAAAGATTTACAAATGTACAGAGGACATATTGCGACAATACAGTCTTTCAGCCTAATCCGCCATTGTGCCAATGGTATTTGCAAAGCTGATATGAAGAAGCCTGACGACGTTCAGTCCAGCTGGAAAGTCTCATGGTTGATGAGGAAGCAGTACATATGGAATGTGTCAGCTGCTGTTAAAACTGCTGGTTAACAGGAACTACCATGAGCTAATTGTTTTAGTAAAGACTCCTGCCATATATACCCTACAACAGCTGACATAAGAACTGTGGGAGGATGCATGATAGAAAGTTGCCACTCTGAAAATTAAATCATAGGAGTCTTGGATGGCAAGAATATAAAGTCATTTACACATTTGGCATTACTTAATGGAAATTGAATGGATCATCCAAAAGTAAAGATCTGGCAAGACCTCCCCATTTATAACTATAAAGTAAAGCAAGCACCAACATCGATATTTATACCCATGCTCTCTATCCTAGCTGGAGAATTCTGCTCTCATCCACTGGCAGAAATCAGTCATTGTTAACCTTTTGCACATCCTAGCCCTTTTCTAATTATCAATTTTCTTTATTTATTTCCCCTCCGAGAGGCTGCGGAAGATGAAAGCTCATGGTATCAAAGGGGAGATGGTAGCATGGATTGCAGGTTGATTGAATGGTCGAATGCAAAGAGTGGCAATAAAGGGGGTCTTTTCTGGTTCAGTGACTAGTGGAGTTCCGCAGGTGTCGGTGCTATGGCCGCTAATCTTCACCTTGTATGTTAATGATTTGGATGAGGGGGATTGAAGGCTTTGTGGCCAAGTTTGCAGATGATATGAAGATAGGTGGTGGGGCAGGTAGTGTAGAGAAAGGAGGGACTTTGCAGAAGGACTTGGGACAGGTTAGGAGAGTGGGCAGAGAGAAGTGGCAGTTGGAATACAGCGTAGCAGAGTGTGAAGTCATGCATTTTGATAGTAGGATTAAAGGCGTACGTGCAAAGGGAGTGCTGGTGCAGAATTCCCAAAAAGTTAATTTGCAAGTTGGATCGGAAGTAAGGAAGGCAAGCACAATGCGAGCATTCATGTCAAGAGGGATAGAATACAAAAACTGGGATGTAATGCTGAGGCTCTATAAGGCCATGTTTGGAGTATTGTGAGCAATTTTGGACCCCATATCTGAGGAAGGATGTGCTGGCTCTGGAGAGGGTCCAGAGGATGCGTACAAGTATGATCCCAGAAATGAGTGGAGAGGATGTTTCCACTAGTGGAGGAGTCTCGGACCAGAGATCATAGCCTCAGAATTAAACAACGGAAAGGAATATAAATAGTTAGAGCTCCTAGGGCTAGAGGAATCAAGTGGTATGGGGAGAAGGCAGGAATGGGGTACTGATTCTGGATATCAGCCATGATGATATTGAATGGCGGTGCTGGCTCGAAGGGCCAAATGGCCTACTCCTGCACCTATTGTCTATGCATCTATGTCTCTATGAATGGCAGAGTAGGCTTGATGGGTCAAATTGCTTGGTTATAGCTGAAGAAACCTTAGGTTAAGACCTCAAAGCCAAAACAGTTTGTATAAAACCATCCATAAATAGTTCTTTACTGCAATGGTAGCAAGCTATCCTCCAACCGGTGGGCGGCGCTACTCACGTCACAGCGGCCTCTGCAGTCCGTCTGTCTTTTTGTTAGTTTTTGTCCCGTTTTAATGTTTTTTTTTTTTTTTTTTGGGGTGTGTGTGTGTGTGTGTGTGTGTGTGTGTGTGTGTGTGTGTGTGTGTGTGTGTGTGTGTGTGTGTGTGTGTGTGGGTGTGTGTGGGGGAAACTGTTAAAATCTGTGTGCACGGTGAACCTGTTTTCCCTGTCGGGTCTGTGTTGTGTGTGGGTGCAACGTGGAGCGGCCTCCAGCAGGAACAAGTTCGGGCTCCAGTGCGGAGCTGTGGACCTACGCACTGCTCACGGAGCTGGCCCTTCGGAGATTGGAGCTGTGCTTACCGCGCGTGCTGCGACCCGACCCTAATATCGGAACCGCAGGTCCGGTGGACGGGTCGCTGCTGGGAGACCGCTTTTCGGGGCTTCCGCAACTGCGACTTCTCCCGCCCGAGTCGCGGGGTCGAGGAGTGCCTGGAGCGGGGCCTAACATCGCCCGGCGTGGCTTCAACGGCTGCGGGACTTTGCTAGCGCCCGCCGGGGGCTCTAACAAGACCCGGAGCGCGGCCTTGCATCGCCCGGCACGGCGCTCATGGCCGCGGGACAATTGCCATCGCCCGCCGGGGGCTTTGACTCTGACATCGGGAGGGGAATGGGGAGTGCAGGGGAGAGATAAGTTATTTTGCGTTCCATCGCAGCGAGGAGGAGATGCGCTGTGATGGATGTCTGTGTAAATTGTGTTGTGTCTTGGGTCTTTTTTTCTTGTGTGTATGACTGCAGAAACAACATCCCATTTGAGCCTCTATGTGGTTCAAGTGACAAATAAATTGTATTGTATAGTATATTTGTGGGGTTGGGGAGTGGGCAGAGAAGCGGGCAGAGAAATGGGAATAAGGTAGCGAATGGAGACGTAGGCAGCTGGCAGAAAGAGAGAGAAGGGAAGAACTGGCAGGGGGCGCGTGAGTGGGTAGATATGACAACAGTAGAGAGAGAAAAAGTGAGTGAGAAAGAGCGAGTGAGAGAGAAAGGCAAGCAGGCAGGACAGGAAGGACTGGCACTGAGTGAGACAGAGACAAAGAGACACTGCTGTTATACTCATCTGAGTGGGGACCTCATTGAAACATAGTGAAAGGCTTGGATAGAGTGGATGCTTCCACTAGTTGGAGAGTCTAGAACTCGAGGTCATAGCCTCAGAATTATAGGACGTTCGTTCTTTTAGGAAGGAGATGAGAAGACATTTCTTGTCAGAGTGGTGAATCGGTGGAATTCCTTGCCACAGAAGGCTGTGGAGGCCAAGTTAGTGGATATTTTTAAGGTAGAGATAGATAGATTCTTGATTAGTACGGGTGTCAGACGTTATGGGGAGAAGGCAGGAGAATGGGGTTCGGAGGGAGAGATGGGTCAGCCATGATTAAATGGCAGAGTAGATTTGATGGGGCGAATGGTCTAATTCTACTCCTATTCCTTAGAGTGTATGCATAAACCCCTTCTCTTTCACCTTGCTTCTTGTTCACCATCCTGTCCCGATTGTTCTTCACTCTGTAAACCAGTTTGACGTGAATGATGTACTTGGTCTCTACTGTGTGCAATTATTAAAGATTTTTTTAATATAATATGTCATCCAAACCCATTCCCCTCATTGTGTTGACGCAAATGACTTGTTAAATTGGAAATTATACTCAAAAAAAGAACAGTCCTACCAAATCTGGTTTATTAACAAATGAAAACATCTCATTTTATTTACCTGCTCTCCCCACATACTTGATTGAGTAAACTAGTGTGCTTCAAAAGAGCTGCAAGGACAAATCTTGAAGCTGTATCCAACAAGGTCTCGTTGCCAAGTACAGCACTATCCCAATCTGGAAAATATATTTATAACGTCAATAAATCTATTGGTAAGTAATTCGCATACATTTCAGATTAGCCTGGGAAACCTGTGTTTTTAAGTGTTAACGCTCCTACCGTGGAATGGAATATCTTTTGTTTAATGTTAATACAAAGTGCGATCCAGATGATTGACGCATTTCCAGTTTCCCAGCAGATCACGACTTCAATGTCAGATGTTCCCAGAATGCGCTTATCCCGTAAATAAATAAATATTTTGCTTTAACTCCAAAACCTAGATGAGATAGCACTTTCTTTAACTGAACACTCACAAGTCAAACTAACCTGCTCAGTTAAGTTTTTTTGGCCTTCCATCACAGCAATGTGATGGATGTTTATGTAAATTATGTTGTGTCTTGGGTCTATTTGTTTGTAATGTATGGCTGCAGAAACGGCATTTCGTTTGGACCTCAAGGGGTCCAAATGACAATTAAATTGTATCTTGTATCTTGTATCTTGTAAAGCTCCAGGACCTTGTTGCTGCAATGGTTTTATTGTCCAAATAGTTACTGTTGAATGGTAATTCAACAGTTTCCACCATTTTTATCTTAAACAGAGCTTCATCTCCTGTTCTATCACCACCACACCCATCTATCATCTCAGTGCAGCATCGCTGCTTTCAAGTCCCTTATCTATGTTATCAGCAGAATTGCCCAGAGCACAACTTGCTGGTCTCCCAAACCTTTCTTGCTAACCCCACAAGTTGCAATTCATTAAAACTTTAATATGTGCCTTATTTATTTGTTCCCTTGTTGACAAAGTATGAATTTAAAATAGAGTAGGATTCCAGAGTGGGTTCCTTATCTCTATAATCTCAAAAAGCTTCAAATTCTTTGTCTACATTTGCTGTTCCTCAGATCACACTCCTGATAATTCAACCCACCTATCGATGGATAGAACCTTCAATTATCTTAGCCCCCTTTCATAGAATTCCAACTCTAGCCATTGTCACCTCAATAACCTATATCTCTTTGCATATTTAAAATGATACTGAAATTTGTTTTCAATCTTGGTTTCGGTCATCCTTGTGTGTGAACTATTGCGGAATATTTTTTTAAGAGAAAATTGCTATTGAACATGTTATTATTTCTCAAAGTGTGTGTAGTGCATATGGATATAATTAGACAAATACACATAGCTAAAGTTTTAAACCACTTCACATACCTTTGGTGACCGCATAGTCCTGCATTTTGAGCCACAGAGCATTGACAGGTTCTTTGCTGGAGCCCAAAGCCAGATCAACAAGCATTACGTTCTCTGCTCCAAGGCTATATTCAAAAGGTTTCTGTTCTTCATTTCCAGACAGTGCAACTTCTAGCAGAGAGCTCATGCATTTATCTGTACAAACAAATAACTTTATCTTACCAGTTGTACAATAAGCTAGACTTTCAAATCTGCATTTAAAATCCTTCCAAAATTTATAGATTAAACTAGACCAAGTGCAAACCCGTTGTGTCTGCTCCCCCAACGCAGCCGTCCCCCACCTGTAGCCACCACGGGAGGCAGGAGGGCAGAGAGGGAGCGGCGGGGGTGGGTCGTCATAGGGTAGGGCTGGTTCCAGAATGCAATGCTCCCCCGCTCCCGGCTGCATGCTCCCCCCAATGCACCAGTCCCCTACCCGTTGCCCCCACGTGAGGGGGGGTTTACGTCACTTGCAGCGCGAGCAAGAAGACAGTGGGTTTTTTCCCCCAAATTCTTTTCAGATTCTTGAAAATTTTCATTAATAATTGGGAGGAATAAAGCATTAATTTTTCAGATGCAGCGATTTCAGATTCAGGGGTAAAATCTCTAGCGAAATATGTAAAAATTTAATCGTTAGCGTGTGTTTTTTTTTCGAGAAGATGTGATTATACACACATACAACAAATACACACACGAACAAACACACACCCACACACACGAACAAACACACACACATATCCAAGATCAGATGTTAATAGGCATATGATAAGGTGTACAAGTGGTACATAATCCAATTTAAGAAAGAGTGTGATCCTGATCTTCAGTGCTGTTTGTGTGGAGATTGCACATTCTCCCGGTGACCAAATGGGTTTCCTGCCAGTGCTTTGGTTTTCTCCAACATCCCAAAGAAGTGCAGGACAGTAAATCAATTAGTCTCTTTAAATTGCCTCTCATGGCAGAGAGGATAACATAGACTAGTGTGAACGGGTGATGGATGGTTAATGTGGGCTCGTGGACCAGAGGGCCTTTTTCGATGCTGTATCTGTGAACTAAACTTTGATATCAGGACCAACTGGTGTCTTAATACTTTTGATATGACTAAATCTATTTCACATGGTAAATCAAGCTTGGTATGTAGAGGCAATAATATGGGGATAAATCTTATTGTTGGTAAAAATATTTAATGCTTAGAATAATTTGTGCTGGACCTTCTAACTACAATAGTGAATATAATGCAAGAACTAAACAGGTTGGATGCCCAATGTACATAATGAATCTATTTTGTTCCAACACTTTAATTTTTACATTCATTATATTGATAAGAATACAATCTTAAATAACTACATGCAATAACTAATAGTCATCCTTCACTCACAATCATTCAACATTTCTTAGAATCTCAGAATTCACAGCTCAGGTGACCATGTCATATTCCCCAGAAAGATAGTTACAAGAGTAGAATTAGGCCATTCGGCCCATGGAGTCTACTCCGCCATTCACTCATGGCTGATCTCTGCCTCTTAATCACAATTTCCTGCCTTCTCCCATAAGCCTTTATCCATTCCCCTAGCCTCATAACCCCATGATTATTTAGTTATGAAACCTTTTCTATTCTAACTGACGCTTCTTTCTTTGAAATTAATTATATCTGTTCCTGACTCCGCAAACAAGATTTTTCTTTTGATTACTTTAACTAAACATGTCAATTTAAAAAAAAAATTAATTTCATTATTTTGAACAGAATAAAAGAATAAAAAGAAAGTGTGAAACAGCATACAAAACAAAAGAAAAATATTTATAAAGTGTCATAAAAAATATCTATAAATAAATGAAATTGTTTGTCCGAAAAGGAATTAATAAGCCAAAGCTTATTAATTCCCACCCCTTATTCAACTGCTTATAATTATCTTATACAAATTTAGCAGCTACATGTACACCATATGGACACCAGCAGCTATATGTACACCAAATTATTTACATTTATACACTAATCAAATATTTACAAAGTCATTCAATAAATAAATAAATAGATAGAATTAAATGTTTATTTTAATTTACATTTTAAATTCATATGTTTTGAATAAACTCCAAATCATGTTTCACAGAGGCCCAGGGAGCCGTTGGTGCGAGGGGAGGAGTACCTGTGCTGTAAGTATAAAATACATCGCGGGGCTTGTTTTCACAGAGGCCCAGGGAGCCGTTGGTACGAGGGGAGGCGTACCTGACACCGAAATCGGCAACGTTCCAGAGAAGGAGTCTGCTGGAAGCCTTTGATTGGTGGAAGAGGACCGGGTTTACATTTTTACCTTCAGGTTAAGGATTCTGGGAGCTGAGTGTACAGTATTTATTAGTATTTATTAGTAAAGTTTAAAGGATAAAGTTTCGTGTTTTTTAATATTTAATATACAGTTAATTTGGGAGTAAGATATGCAAGTGGAGATTGGCCCCGTGGTTTGCTCAACCCCTCCAATAACTTATCCTCCAATAACGTCAAGTTCACCAGTTCCAAGCCTTTTCATTGCAGCCTCTCTTAAGTAGTGGCACAACATTAGCTGCCCTTCAGCCTTGCAGTACCGCACCCATGGCTATCAATGACACAAATATCTCTGTCAGGGACCAGGGAATTTCTTCCCTAGCTTCTCATAATGTCATAGGATACACTTCAGATTCAGATTCAGATTCAATTTTAATTGTCATTGTCAGTGTACAGTACAGAGACAACAAAACGCATTTAGCATCTCCCTGGATGAGCGACATAGCAAACGATTTGAATAAATAATAATAAGTGTCCGGGGGGGGGGGGGTGGTGATTGGCAGTCACCGAGGTACGTTGTTGAGTGGAGTGACAGCCGCCGGAAAGAAGCTGTTCCTCGACCTGCTGGTTCGGCAACGGAGAGACCTGTAGCGCCTCCCGGATGGTAGGAGGGTAAACAGTCCATGGTTGGGGTGAGAGCAGTCCTTGGCGATGCTGAGCGCCCTCCGCAGACAGCGCTTGCTTTGGACAGACTCAATGGAGAGGAGCGAGGAACCGGTGATGCGTTGGGCATCAGATCCCAGGGATTTATCCACCTTAATGCATCTTAAGGCCTCCAGCATTGTCAATTTTCTATGGAAAAATCTGCTTCCAAAAAGTTATTATTGCAGTCTGCAAGCTGCCACTACAGTAGAGCACAGTGAGCATGTTCTCCACAACTGAAATAGCTTTATCAGGAACGAAAAGGAAAGTTACGCTTCAATATACTTCTGAGCTAAATCACCGAATGTTGAAATTACTTTTACCTAGCTGAGAGTGATCCATTTCCAATCCATTGCTGAAGAGCGGCGTTTTCAACCAGTGAGCCGTGTCTTGTTCCTCTGGTGACGTCGGTGAACCCTGCAACATTCCACCAAGACATCGGCCCACGAGTAGTGCAACCGTTCTCTCCAGATCCACCATCCAGACCCAAGACTGGGCAGGGTGTGGAATGGCCAAATCCTCAGGGTCAACACATTCAGGATTACCTAATTGCAAATTGAACAGTTTACCATTATATATACTTTTTAAATATTCCATTCTCAGATTTTATGCTACATTTTGATCCCACTCAAGTAACTTATTAATGAATAACATTCAATTATTTCCCGATAATGCAAAAATACTAAGTTAGCAGATTATTAACAGCCCACGTGTAAAAGTACCTTTCTTACCATGCAGTGGCCATTGCAGCTCCTGTTCCTCTAAAAAGCCTGCCGCCGGTAAAAGTCGGTTTAAACGATCCAATGATGGTAGTAAATCCAGCAGGTGGCTTAGCAAAGGCCGCGCCACAGAGACAGGCAGCAACAATAGAGAATTAATGATCTGACACACCATGCTCCCAGCTGCCGATCCATACAGGACTCCTGCAAGGAAAGTAATTCCATGTAGGTATTTGAAAGAATTATTAATGTATTTACTTACACAAAAAGCTGGTTTCCAGTTTCAAACGTTGATCTTAAAACAATAACTTGGGCAACATTCAAACAATAAAAACAGAAAATGACATTATCCATTGTTGGTAAACCAAATTTATATTTCCCCACATCCAAGTTAAATTACATTAGTCTATAACACTTTGTAACTCAATTTTCTGGCTGAGCAATCAGGGAGGCTAGATTCACTACTTGGACGAACGAGGGTGGCACAATGGCACAGTGTTAGAGTTGCTGCCTTCCAGCGCCAGAGATTCGGGTTTGATCCTGCGTCCGGGTGCTGTCTATACGGAGTTTGTACGTTCTCCCTATGACTGCACGGGTTTTATCCATGTTCCTCTGGCTTTCCAAAGGTTAGCAGGTTTATAGGTTAATTGGCTTTTGTAAATTGTCCCTAGTGTCTAGGATAGAACTGGTGTACAGGTGATCACTGGTCGGCGTGGACTTGATGGGCTAAAGTGCCCGTTTCCCCATTATATCTCGAAACTAAAGTAAAAACAAGAACTTGCATAGCAGCAATAGTTGTCAGATGGAACCTAATTCCATTAGAAGAAAATCACTTGCGCTAACAGTCCAGATGGTGCTTCACTAACTTCAAAGACATCTTAAAATCAAAGATGCTCAGCTCAAGTAGCTATAATTACAGTAGGAGCGATCTTCATCTACAACCTCGGCATTATCAATGGAAAGTGTATATGCACAACAGAAATCAGGTCACCAGATCTAACTTACATTGACACATCCAAGTCTCTGAAGATAACATCCACAATATTAGTCAGATTGTATTTAGGAATTTAAAGAATTTAGACAAGACGAGGGAATTAAATGTAACATCTCTAAGTTTGTGGAAAACACAAAGCTGGGTGGCAGTATGAGCTGCTAGGAGGATGCCATGAGGCTGCAGGGTAACTTTGCAGGGTGACTTTGATAGGTTGGGTGAATGGGCAGAAGCATGGCAGATGCAGGATAAATGTGGATAAATGTGAGGTTGTCCACTTTGGTGTCAAGAACAGGAAGGCAGAATATCTGAATGGTGTTAGATTAGGAGAAGGGGAGGTGCAACAAGACCTGGGTGTGCTCGTACATCAGTCACTGAAAGTTAAGGGCCTGTCCCACTTGGGGGTCATTTGCGCATCTTGCAGATGGCGCGTAAATATTTTGTACATCATAACATTCCGGGGCACGGCGCGCGACAGCGCGTCACTGCCTACGTCACCATGCACCATGCGCGCGTAATGCGCACCATGCACGCATCACATGCGCGGCATGATGCGCACGTCGTGCGTCGTGACGCGTAAATGATGTCGCGTAAATTATGCCAAAGTGGGACAGGCCCTTATGCATGCAGGTACAGCTGGCAGTGAAGAAAGCTAATGGCATGTTGGCCTTCATTGCAAGAGGATTTGAGTTTAGGAACTAAGAGGTCCTACTGCAGTTGTACAGGGCCCTGATGACACCACACCTGGAGTATTGTGTACAATTTTGGTCTCCTAATTTGAGGAAGGACATTATTGCAATTGAAGAAGTGCAGCGTAGGTTCACCAGGTTAATTCCCGGGATAGCGGAACTGACAGGTGATGAAAGAATGGGTCAACTGGGCTTGGTTTCGCTGGAATTTAGAAGGATGAGAGGATATCTTATAGAAACATATACAATTCTTAGGGGATTGGACAGGGTAGATGCAGGAAAAATGTTCCTGATGTTGGGGGCAGTCCAGAACCAGGTGTCACAGTTTAAGAATAAGGGGGTAGGTCATTTAGGACTGAGATGAGAAAAAAACTTTTTCACCTAGAGACTTGTGAATCTGTGGAATTCTCTGCCACAGAAGGCAGTGGAGGCCAATTCACTAGATGTTTTCAAGAGAGTTAGATTTAGCTCTTAGGGCTAACGGAATCAAGAGATATGGGGAAAAAGCCAAAACGGAGTCCTGATTTTAGATGATCATTAGACAATATACCATAGCTGCAGGAGTAGGCCATTTGGCCCTTCGAGCCAGCACCGCCAATCAATGCAATCATGGCTGATCATCCACAATTAGTACCCCGATCCTGCTCTCTCCCCATATCCCCATGACTCCGCTATCTTTAAGAACCCTATCAGCCATGATCACATTGAATGGCGGTGCTGGCTCGAAGGGCCGAATGGCCAACTCCTGCACCTATTTTCTATAATTTATCTGTTTTTTCTTTCTGCTCAAAACACAGTTCTCCAAATTCTATTATCAACTGTTCCCAATGTCGGGCGAACCAAGGCCCACAGTCTTAGAATAAAGGGGAAGCCATTTAAGACTGAGGTGGGAAAAAGCTTTTTCACCCAGAGAGTTGTGAATTCGTAGAATTCCCTGCCACAGGGGGCAGTGGAGGCCAAGTCACTGGATGGATTTAAGAGAGAGTTAGATAGAGCTCTAGGGGCTAGTGGAATCAAGTGATATGGGGAGAAGGCAGGCACGGAACGATTGGGGCCGATCAGCCATGATCACAATGAATGGCGGTGCTGGCTCGAAGGGCCAAATGGCCTCCTCCTGCACCTATTTTCTATGTTTATATGCAACTTCAAATCAAGTATCCTTACTCAATAAGCTCAACTTCCCCAGCCAACAATGGCCATTATAGACTCCACCCTTCCCGAGGTCATCTGTCGCCAGCCCTGATATGTTCTGGCCTTTTCTCGCCCGTAATAGTCCGTGATATGTGCCTTGTATGTACCGCCCGAAATGACGACAACTTTTAAGAAGTACTTCGACAAGACATGAACGGGCAGGAAATGGAGAAATATGGTGGATTTCGCAGGACAAATGCAATTAGATTTCAAGGGTCTCGACCTGAAACGTCACCCATTCCTTCTCTGCATAGATGCTGCTGATCCCACTGAGTTACTCCAGCAATGTGTGTCTATCTTTGATGTAAACCAGCATCTGTAGTTCCTCCCTATGCAAATAATGTAGATTGGCCTCACGGTGACACAGCGATAGAGTTGCTGCCTTGCAGCCTCAGAGACCCGGGCTCGATCCCAACTACTGTCTGTACGGAGTTTGTCTGTCTCCCCGTGACCTGCATGGTTTTCTCAGAGATCTTCGCATTCATCCCACATTCCAAAGACGTACAGGTATATAGGGAAATTGACTTGGTAAATGTAAACATTGTCCCTAGTGTGTGTGTGTGTAGGATAGTGTTAATGTGCAGGGATCGCTGGTCGGTGCAGACCCGGTAGGCCAAAGGGCCTGTTTCCGCGCTGTATTTCTAAACTAAACTAAATCAATGCAGCCACCGGTGGGCCGAAGGGCCTGTTCTTGTGCTGTACTGTTCTACGTTTTGTTCAAATACGTCATTTGTACCTTGAAGCTTGTCCCGGACACTTCCATTCCAGGAGCTTTCCTTCAGCAGCGTTGCAGAACGGGTGTAAATCTCAGTTGCATGAGGCAGCAAGAGCTGAAGGTGTTTGTGTAACAATGCCACGCTGCTGGAGCTCTAAAAACACATGCAGAGTTTTACATGTAACAAAAGATGATATCTCAAATGTACATTGCTGAGTAAACGCTGAATGCAATCCATGTTTACCTCATTGACACTGTTGCTGTGGCAATATGCCAGAAGTTGCTTCTGCAGGGAGCACAGGAGCTCGTGTAAGTGAGCTGGCTGGCTGTTTTCTGCTGATGAAGTTCCCAATAGTTGCTTGTCACTATTTTTTTCGAGTTCTCCAAAAGCTTGATCCTAGAGAGGAATAATAATCATATTTAATGCAGCAATTTAATGACTTTTAAACAAGAAACAAAAAACAAAAGAATTGGGTATTTGCCCTTTTAAGTTTCCTCCTCCTTCTCAAGTTACAACTTTCTCTTGAACAGCGCCCTCTGTGGATCTCTTCATTTCCACTTGCTTACTCAACACTGACATCTGCGTCTGTTCACTCCCCTCGCCCGTTCCAAGCTTACTCACTCCAAACAAGCAGTCCTCTGCTCGCTTTAAACCAATTCCAAGGTGGTCATGAAACCTGTAGACAATGGGGTTGCCGTTGGAGTCTGGTGCTCTGACCTCCACCTGGAAAAGGCCAGCTGCCTTTCATTCTGAAACCTCATACCTTAACCCCATTCGCGAACATCAGGCCACCATCTCCCAGATTGTTATATGTCTCACGTCATCAGAAATTCTCGCCTCTAACCACAGACCCTCAACCCATACTGCCCAATTTTATCTCTCACCTGTGATCCGGAAACAGGACAGCCTTGTCAGGCTCATTTTGTCTGCCTGGTCTCACCCACTGAATTCATGTCTTGCTAATTGGTGCACACAACCCCAGTCAGCATCAATGGTACTGAAGTAGAGATGCTCAATAGCTTCAAGGCGTAAATACCACCAACAATTTGTCCTGGACTAATCACGTTGAAGCTACGAGTAAGAAAGCACGCTAATGCCTCTACTTCCTCGCAAGAATAAGGAAGTTCAGCTTGTTTCCAATTACTCTTGGCAGCTTCTACAGATGCACCATAGAAAACATCCTATTGATTCCATCTCAGCTTCGTTTGGCAACAGCTGTGTCCAATATCACAAAAATTACAGAAATTTACTGTATGGATGTAGCTCAGTCCATCACACAAATCAGCCTCTTCCTCATCTACATTTCACATTCCGTCAGGAAAGCGGCCAATATATTCAAGGACCATTTTAAACCCAATCATTTTCTCAAATGTAAAAGCTTGAAAACACGCAGCACCAGATTCAAGAACATCATCTGTCCCACTGCTATCCGACCAAATGGTCCTCACAGAAGCTAGGATGTAGGCCCGATCTTCCACTTTGTTTTTCAATCTGCACTTCCTTCAACTTAACCCTATAACAGTACGACACAATATTCTATACCTGTTGTACTAGTGCACAGCTCGACTGTACTCACGCAAGGCATAATTTGACTGGATAGCACATAATGTTCTCAGTGCATGTCACAATAATAAGCCAATATCAAGACTCACTTCCATTACAGAATCTTGACCCAAAATGTCGCCCCACATCTTTGCCTCCATTGCTGCTGCTTGATCTGCCATATTCTTCCAACGTTGTTTTAATTTCCACCATTAAATAAGAATTAGTCAATAATACTACTTGCCCACCCTGTTCAGATATTCTTTCTCAGTGCCCAAATATATCTATCACTCCAAGTCTTTAATACGTTCTCTGGATGCTATTGAAGAAGGATCCTGAACCAAAACACCAGCTATCCACGTTCTCCAGAGATGCTGCCTGACCCACTGAGTTACTGCAGCACATTGCCTTTCCTTGAATATACTTGTTGATTGAGCATCCACTTTCTTTCCTTGGACAATGAGAAGCCACTGTATCCCCCCCTATACAACCCCTTTCCTCAGTGTTGTGGCCCAATCGCTCAAAAATAAAAAATAAACCTGCTAATTACCTTCTTAACCAGGTTCAGGAACAGCTACTTCCTCACAGCCATCAGGCTATTAAACTCGCCAACAAACAGACTCTGAGCTGTAACAGTCTCTTGCACTTTATCTGCTTATTTATGTGTATACTGAACTGAACTTTTTGCTTACTATATTCTGTTGTGCTGCAGCAAGCAAGAATTCCATTGTCCTATCTGGGACACATGACAATAAACTCTGTTTAAGAAGGAACTGCAGATGCTGGAGAATCGAAGGTTACACAAAAAAAAGCTGGAGAAACTCAGCAGGTGCAGCAGCATCTATGGAGCGAAGGAAATAGGCAACGTTTCGGGCCGAAACCAAGGGTTTCGGCCCGAAACGTTGCCCATTTCCTTCGCTCCATAGATGCTGCTGCACCCGCTGAGTTTCTCCAGCTTTTTTTTGTGTAACTGACAATAAACTCTCTTGACTTGACTGCTTGCTGCATCATGTAATCACTTTGTGACACCCTAAAAGGCCTGTCCCACTGTACGAGGTAATTCAAGAGTTCTCCTGAGTTTAAAAAAAAATCAAACTCATGGTAAGTACATAGAATGTACGTAGCGGCTACGTCGGAGCTCGTGGATGTCCCGTAGCGGCTCGTAATGCTAACGGCAGGTACTCGGGAAGCGAGGAAACTCATGAAGTTCTTTTAGCACTGTGAAAAATGTCCACGTGAGCCCCCGAGTACCTACGAACAGCTTTTACCGTAATTCTCCAAGTTCAAATCAGGGGAAACTCGGGAGAACTCTTGAATTACCTTGTACAGTGGGACAGGCCCTTAACTCTTCCAGACACCAATATTTATTACTCACCCACTTTAAAAAATATTTTCTAATTTTCTATTACTCTGTGGACAATTCTGCATTTGTCCACATTAAACATTATCCGTCTTCTTGTTTATTCTCTATGTCTGTCGTACTTCCTCAAAAAGTTTGAATTTCATCCGTTTGCCTTCCTACCAAGTTTTCCATCAACAGCAACTGGATGCGACAATCAGTCAACTCAACCAAGTAGGAAGGAACTGCAGATGCTGGTTTAAACCGTAGACACAGAAGCTGGAGTAATTAAGTCATTAGACAGATTGTAAATAGCAGGCAATCATCTTTACAGTGCCCCACAGCCTTTCAGAAATTACCTGCTTATATCTACAATCTAGCTTCCTCCTCGTAAATAAACCTTTAATTCATGCCAACATCTTTGAAGCTTAACCTTGTATAACAACTTCTTGCATGGAATCTTACCAAATGCACTTTAAAAATGCAAACATACATCGATTTGTTCTCCTTTATTCACCTTGGTAGTTATTTCTTCAAAAATCTATTAGCTTTGTCATACACAATTTCCATTTCACCATATTAGATTGACTCCATTTAATCTTATGATTTTCTAACTTCCCTGCTTCCATGTCTCAAATAATATTCTTTGTCTTTGTCCTTGGCTTTGTGTCAATTATATTAGACCAACAAGCTGACATTTCTCTGACCAGAAATTCTTCAACAATAGAATTTTCAAAGCCAAATTCAAACGGAAGAAGGGCTCCGACCTGAAACGTCACCTATACCGTTATTCAAAGATACTGCCTGACCCACTGAGTTACTCCAGCATTTTGTGTCTACAGTCAGTGTAAACCAGCATCTACAGTTCCTTCCTGCACACTTCCCATCACGTCTGATCCTCAAGCCTCACCTGTGTTATATATGGAAAATTAAGACACTCTTGCACATAATAGTTGAGAAAATAAAAAAGTACCACCTACTTAACACACACATGGGTTAAATCATGCCAATAGGTAAAAGGACTCTGGCTGATAACCATCTTATACAAGGATCATCCAATTGTCAAATAGAATAAATACAGGTGCAATATTCCTGCAAGATAGCTGATGACAAATTATGTCACATTCTCCCTTGCTTTTCTTTCATACAAACATAGAAAATAGGTGGAGTAGGCCATTCGGCCCTTCGAGCCTGCATCGCCATTCGATATGATCATGGCTGATCATCCAACTCAGTATCCCATCCCTACCTTCTCTCCATACCCCCTGATCCCTTTAGCCACAAGGGCCACATCTAACTCCCTCTTAAATCTAGCCAATGAACTGGCCTCAATTACCTTCTGTGGCAGAGAATTCCACAGATTCACCACTCTCTGTATAAAAAATGATTTTCTCATCTCAGTCCTAAAATACTTCCCTCTTATCCTTAAATTGTGACCCCTAGTTCTGGACTTTCCCAACATCGGGAATAAGCTTCCAGCATCTAGCCTGTCCAACCCCTTAAGAATTTTGTAAGTTTCTATAAGATCCCCCCTCAATCTTCTAAATTCTAGTGTGTACAAGCCGAGTCTACCCAGTCTTTCTTCATATGAAAGTCCTGCCATCCCAGGAATCAGTCTGGTGAACCTTCTCTGCACTCCCTCTATGGCAAGAATGTCTTTCCTCAGATTAGGAGACCAAAACTGTATGTAATACTCCAGGTCTCACAAAGACCCTGTACAACTGCAGTAGAACCTCCCTGCTCTTATACTGAAATCCTTTTGCTATGAATGCTAACATACCATTTGCTTTCTTCACTGCATGCTGCACCTGCATTCTTACACTCAATGACTGGTGTACCATGACACCCAGATCTCGTTGCATCTCTCCTTTTCCTAATCGGCCACCATTCAGATAATAGTCTACTTTCCTGTTTTTGCCACCAAACTGGATAACACATTTATCCACATTATACTGCATTTGCCGTGCATTTGCCCACTCACCCAACCTATCCAAGTCACCTTGCAGCCTCCTAGCATCCTCCTCACAACTAACACTGCCCCCCAGCTTCATGTCATCCGCAAACTTGGAGATGTTGCATTCAATTCCCTCATCCAGATCATTAATATATATTGTAAATAGCTGGGGTCCCAGCCTTGAGCCTTGCGGTACCCCACTAGTCACTGCCTGCCATTCTGAAAAGGATCCGTTTACTCCTATTCTTTGCTTCCTGTCTGCCAGCCAGTTCTCTATCCACATCAATACTGAACCCCCAATACCGTGTGCCTTAAGTTTGTATTCTAATCTCTTATGTGGGACCTTGTCGAAAGCCTTGTCGAAAGCCTTCTGAAAGTCCCAATATAACACATCCACTGGTTCTCCATTATCCACTTTACTAATTACTATTCTATAAGATTCGTCAGACATGATTTACCTTTCATAAATCCATGCTGACTTTGTCCAATGAATTCACCACTTTCCAAATGTGCTGCTATCCCATCTTTAATAACTGACTCCAGAATTTTCCCCACCACCAATGTTAGACTAACTGGTCTGTAATTCTCCGTTTTCTCTCTCCCTCCCTTTTTAAAAAGTGGGGTTACATTAGCTACCCTCCAGTCCTCAGGAACTACTCCAGAATCTAAAGAGTTTTGAAAATTTATCACGTGTATCCACTACTTCTGCGGCTACTTCCTTAAGTACTCTGGGATGCAACTTATCTGGCCCTGGGGATTTATCGGCCTTTAATCCATTCAATTTACCTAACACCACTTCCCAGCTAACCTGGATTTCACTCAGTTCCTCCATCTCATTTAACCCCCGGTCCCTTGCTATTGCCGCCAGATTATTTATGTCTTCCTTAGTGAAGACGGAACCAAAGTAGTTATTCAATTTGTCTGCCATGTCCTTGTTCCCCATGATCAATTCGCCTGTTTCTGACTGCAAGGGACCTACATTTGTTTTAACTAATCTTTTCCTCTTCACATATCTATAAAAACTTTTGCAGTCAATTTTTATGTTCCCTGCCAGTTTTCTTTCATAATCTATTTTCCCTTTCCTAATTAAGCCTCTGCTGGACTCTGAATTTCTTCCAGTCCTCTGGTAGGCTGCTTTTTCTGGCTAATTTGTACGCTTCATCTTTTGTTTTGATACTATCCCTGATTTCCCTTGTTATCCACGGATGCACTACCTTTCCCGATTTATTCTTTTGCCAAACTGGGATGAACAATTGTTGTAGTTCATCCATGCAGTTTTTAAATGCCTTCCATTGCATATCCACCGTCGACCCTCTAAGAATAATTTGCCAGACTATCTTGAATAGCCTGCTCTCTCGTTGGTTCCTCTACATGTTAGTTTAGAAAACTATCCCGCATACATTACAAGAAATCCTCTTCCTCAGCACCCCTGCCAATTTGATTCACCCAATCTATATGTAGATTGAAGTCACCCATTATAATTGTTTTACCTTTTTTGCACGCATTTCTAATTTCCTGTTTGATGCCATCCCCAACTCCACTACTACTGTTAGGTGGCCTGTACACAACTCCCACTAGCGTTTTCTGCCCCTTAAGTGTTTTGCAGCTCTACCCATACCGATTCCACGTCCTCCAAGCTAATGTCCTTCCTTTCTATTGCATTAATCTCCTCTCTAACCAGCAACGCTACCCCACCTCCTTTTCCTTTCTGTCTATCCCTCCTGAATATTGAATATCCCTGGGTGTTCAGCTCCCAGCCTTGGTCACCCTGGAGCCATGTCTCCGTGATCCCAACTATATTCATTAATAACTATCTGCATATTCAACTCATCCACCTTATTACGAATGATCCTTGCATTAAGATACAAAGCCTAAGGCTTGTTTTTACAACACTCTTACCCCTTATACAATTATGTTGAAAAGTGGTCCTTTTTTGATTTTTGCCCTGGTTTTGTCTGCCTGCCACTTTTACTTTTCACCTTGCTACCTATTCCTTCTACCCTCATTTTACACCCCTCTGCCTCTCTGCTCTTGCACCCATCCCCCTGCCACATTAAATCCTCCCCGACAGCACTAGCAAACACTCCCCCAAGGACATTGGTTCCATTCCAGCCCAGATGCAGACCGTCCTGTTTGTACTGGTCCCACCTCCCCCAGAACTGGTTCCAATGCCCTAGAAATTTGAATCCCTCCCCCTTGCACCATTTTTCAAGCCACGTATTCATCTGCAATATCCTCCTATTTCTACTCTGACTAGCCCGTAGCACTGGTATTATTACCTTTGAGGTCCTACTTTTATCTCCAAGCTCCCTAAATTCACCTTGTAGGACCTCATCCCTTTTTTTACCTATATCGTTGGTGCCAATATGCACCACGACAACTGGCTGTTCACCCTCCCCCTCCAGAATGTTCTGCAGCCGTTCAGTGACATCCCTGACCCTTGCACCAGGGAGGCAACATACCATCCTGGAGTCTTGTTTGCGGCCGCAGAAACGCCTATCTATTCTCCTTACAATTGAATCCCATATTACTATTGCCCTTCTACTCTTTTTTCTCCCCTCCTGTGCCGCAGAGCCACCCATGGTGCCATGAACTTGGCTACTGCTGCCTTCCCCTGATGAGCCATCTCCCCCAACAGTATCCAAAATGGTATACCTGTTTAGGAGGGAGATGACCGCAGGGGACCGCAAAGGATTTGAAAAAAACTCTCAGGAGCATTAGTTAGGCAAAACATTTTGGGCAAACTTATTGAAGATATTGTATTAAGTATAAAGAATTTCCTGTCCAAATACTATGTTATAACAAAACAAAAATTAAATTAAATCAACACATTAGTAATTAGGAAGATGCTTACTGTGTAGAATCCTAAATTCCTCAGCAGTGTTTTCATCAAGATCTCTGCCAAATGAGTATCAGGATGACTGGCCTGGGAGGTGAACGATGTGTCAGGGAAGCTGCTGTAACTTGGCCCTGTAGAGGAGGCTTCAACATCGGGAGGAGAGCTGTAACCCAGCAAAGAAGCCACGTGGGTGTGGTCCTGCAAGCTGGTGAGAATAATATCCAGCTGCATTCTCTGGAAAAAAAAGTATTAATAATAATCTATTAAGATAATATGGCCATACATTTGAACAGAGTGGAAAGACCAACAAGCATTTACCCAAAATATTCATGTTTTTGTTATGGTCAGTCGCTCGGAAAATTAAATTTAATAGCTTTGTAAATTACAACTATACTGTCGAGGATGTAAATAATTCTGTTTGTTATTTGCTAGTACAAGGCAGAATAATGGATTTATTCTCTATTTAGTCAGACTGAAGAAGGTTCTCGACCCAAAACATCATCCATTCTTTCTCTCCAGAGATGCTGGCGGTCTCGCTGAGTTACTCCTGCATTTTGTGTCTATCTTCAAATGATGTCACGTGCTCCAGACGGCGGTGCGGACACATGATGACGCTCGCGACCGTCACTGCTGGCCTGTCGCGTAAATGACGGCCAGTGGGACAGGCCCTTTAGTCTACCCCATGACAGAAGGGGGAGGAGTTGTACAACAACAACCACATCTTGGTCAGCAGTCTGGAAATGCTAACCGGAGACTTCCAGCTTGTCACCCGTGTCCTTGGATGTGATTTGGATGAAGGGACAACACACCTTTTGGAGGGAAACCTGGACCACCTTTGCTCAGATTTCACCATTACTGTGCCAAACTGGAATACCTACTATATTCTACACGTCCTCGACTTGATCCTGAACTCAATTCCCTCATGCCATCATTTCTTGCACAATAACAGCAGGCATAATCCCTATGGCGCTTTCACCTACTTCCAACACAATGCCCCCACATTCCAGCACACAAATCTCATATAACCAGTCCAGATCCACCTCACTATCAGCCTGCAAATTACTCCAGCTTCCAGGACAAAGGCCCCAATGCTCCTCTACTCTTAGGATAGGCCGGATAGAGCTTCTGGCTGCTGAGCCGCGCCCTCCACAACTGACCAAAGGCTTAAGCCAGCCACGGACAGCAGCACTGGCAGCTGAAAGAGTGCAATACCAGACCAGTTACACACAAGGCCTCGGATCATGGTTGATAATGATGTTTTCAGTGATGCTGAAACTAGATGCTGTTGTACTTCAGTTGCAATTTTTCTACTGCATCGCTTTCAGACAAGTGGGAACAGCAAAATATATTTAGATAATCTAGACATCAGAGGCGGCATGCTGGCACAGCAGTACAGTTGCTGCCTCACAGCACCAGAGACCCTGGTTTGATTGTGACTACGGGTGCTGTCTGTAGGGAGTTTGTACGGTCTCCCTGTGACCACATGGGTTTTCACGGGTGCTCCGGTTTCCACCCACACTCCATAGATGTGCAGGTTTGTAGGTTCATTGGCTTTGGTAAAACATTTTAATTGTCCCTAGTGTGTAGGATAATGCTATTGTATGGTGATCACTGGTCAGCACAGACTCAGTGGGCCAAAGGGCCTGTATCCGTGCTGTATCTCTAAACTCCAAAATCAGAGTAATCTAATTTGACAGTCTCTCCAATACCCAGGTCTGTATTTTTGAGTGGACCCGCGGATATTTTTTAAAATAACACGTTATAAAAGATGCCAGAAATAAACAAAAATGAGTCGAAGTAAAACAATTAAACATTTTGAAGATCTATGCACATTGCAAGAAGTGATTTTACCTGTCCTTTTGTTAAGCTTTCCCATCGATCAGGACCCTGTGGAAGCAGTGCATGTAGCAGCTCCATCCTTTCCCGCAGTGGTGGAAGTAACATCGTAGCACCCACAGACAATGTCTCTATAACAGCCTGCACAGGAGCATAATGACCATTATCATCTTTTACACCCACAAAAAGACAATAAAACACAGAAGTTGCATTCATGCTGATAATTCATTTGAAACTGCCTTGCGCCCTCATTGCAGAAAGTATGCAAGGTGGGAGCAGAAAGCTTTAAGGTGAGAGGATGAAAGTTAAACGGGGATGTACAGAGCAAGTTTTTTAATTTTTTTTATATAAACAGAGTGGAAGATGCCTGGAATACACTGCCAGGGGTGGGTGGTGGTTGAAGCAAGTATGATAATGGCTTTTAGATAGCTGCTGAATATGCAAGGAATGGAGAGATATTAACTACGTGCAGCGAGAGGCGATTAGTTTAAATTGGCAGCATGTTCGGTAGACATTGTGGCTGAAGAGTCTGTTCCTGTGTCCCACTGTTCAGTGTTATACGTCACTGATTCATTGTTATTCCTCTGGTCCAGAAATCATTGAGAACAGTATAGCTGTTTATCATTCACGCAAACAATACTTCCTGATTATATTTACTGAAGACCAGTTGCATTGAGTCAGGGATTTTCCCTAACTCAAAGAAAAAAAATAATTAGAATGATAAAAGGAGTTTCTCCTCTGGGGCACAAAGCTACATTCTGATTGTCCTTTCCTCGAGGGCATTCTCTACGATGTTTACCAGATGAAGAACGAGTCTATTAAACAAGTTGTTCAGACAGACGTTGGCGGTGAACAGAGCTGGTTGCACCACTACTTGTTGTACATTCTTACTGGATGTAAAGAATTATAGAACTCAAGAACTGAAAATATGTATTCTATCATTGGCGACAGATGTAGATGATGTGCTGTGTGCTTGCCTTCCTTCATCTGCTGAGGCAGTGGGTATAGGATTTGGGAAGACATGTTAGAGTTGTACAAATCGCTGGTTGGCCTGCACATATGGAGTATGGGTATAGATTTAAAGGGTCTCGACCCGAAACGTCACACATCCCTTCTATCCAGAGATGCTGCCTGTCCCGCCGAGTTACCCGCAGACAATGGTGGGTATACAGACAAGCTGCCAGAGGAGGTTGACAACAAATTGAACAGTAAAGCATAGAAATAGACCCATGATATCTGTTCCAACTATGGTTCTGTACATCTGCCTGTAGATACAATTGGGACGTTTAAAAAGACATACTTTCAGTTCTGGCTCCTTTCTGGTACTCAAAGCATAGGTCCCAATCCGGCAATAAGAAATTCAAACAAGACAGAATGACTAGAATAACTCACCTCTTGAATTTCATCAGGAACAGAGGAGTCCATTAGTCTGAAAAGCAGATTACGCAGTGGTCTGGCCTGTCTCCCAAGGATACTGGTAGCTACACCGCCAGCTAAAGCCAGGGCCAGATGGTTGGACAGCAGTTTGAGACATAGCTTAAGAAAATTATGATGTTCCCTGATGAAAAAGGTAAGTTTAAATTACATCTGTTAAATTCCAGATAACTAATGTAATGAACATAAAACACACAGTACTTGCAGTTAGAAAATACTAGCAATGTGGTTTGCACATTATCCACTGCCTAAATGTGAAAACTGACTAATGGTTTCAGATTGCAATTATTTTCAAATTTGTGTGTTACTGACATTAAAAAAAACTTTTATATTTAGAAATAATTTCAAAAATAATTCACTCCAATCCTTTTGAGATTCTGATGATACTTTAGTTTATGGTTACTTAATGACCTCATTTGAATTGGTTTTAATCGCAGTAAATAGGGGAAGCTTAATTTGTCCTTGAAAGTAGCAAAGAGCAAAGCTTTTTGAATATACGAGCATTTGCACACTAACACTGTGCATCCTGTTCAAGATCTAATAACTAATAAGATCTAATCATTCATTTGCCATCAACCAAAAGAAAAAGGTGCGTCAATGAACTTTATCCAAATGCAGCATTTTGTGGTTAATTGAGCAGTCTAATTAACATTAAGTACTGCACCATCTCTACAATTGATATCCGAACCTGCTTAAGATAACAAGTACAAGGTTTACTTCTCAAAGTTACTTCTTTTACAGTACTTCAACAAATGTAAAAATTAAGCTTTATCTGGCTAAGAATTCAATCGCAGTCAATAGGGTTAAATATGCTATAAAGTCAAATTGCACACTGACCCAAACTCCATACATATTGTGCTATAAAATACATGTTGTTACTGATTGACTGGGAATGAATGACTAGGCAACTGCAGTTAACATTCTGCTTCAATCATGAGCAAACGTTTGAACCACAATTATGAGTGGATCACAGAAAGAAAAAGGAACTGAAACATCCAACTTGCGTTAAGCAATCATGAATTCTAACCCACCAGACAATATGACAGCCAACCTTACCTGGACGAAGGGAAGGGGAGAGGTGGAACTTCACTGTTGATGCCATCACAGTACCACTCGAGAAACGATCGCAAGTGAGAGAAGGTGCTTTCTTCTAAATCTACACAGTAAGGTCTGTGCCATGCCACCACTTGCCTGTCACAATAACATTAACGCAGTGCTGAAAAATCAGTTAAAACAATAGCCTAAAAAAAAATGTTGAAGCAATTTCAAAAACACATTCCAACCTGTCCCTGGGCAATGCGGTCCAAGCTAGGCTGTGTGAAGTCCCAGCAGAGATCTGCTGACATGCCACGCCATCCAAAGCAATCACTTTTTTAGGTTTGGTGATGGGACCGGTTGAGTTTCCCTGGCCACATTGCCCCATAGAATTATTACCCCAAGCGTAAACCTCATTATCTGCAAATAAAAAGAGAAAGCATATCTTAATCAAAGTCTAAAGAAGGGTCTAAAGAAAGAACCTGAAACATCACCAAATCCTTCGCTCCATAGATGCTGCCTCACCCGCTGAGTTTCTCCAGCAATTTTGACTACCTTTACTCAAAAATTAAATCATGTTAACATTAAAATTGGTGTCTTTTGAAATCAAATGCCATAAAACTGGTCAATGTGATAATACAAAAGGAAAATGGGCAAAGTTTTATTTCTAAGGTACATTTCAAGATTGGAGAGCGGTCAATGGAAACTGAGATACATAGGAACAACTTCTCAGAGCGTAAAGAATCTCCAGAATTCTCTACCCGATGGTTGTGGAGGCTGAATCATTCTGGATATTTAGGCATAGAGTCAAACAGCACAGAAACAGGCCTTTCAGCCCTACACGCCTATGCTGAAGATGCCCTATTTGCCCACGTTTGTCCCATATCCCTCTAAACAATGCCTTTCCTGGTACCTGTCCAAGTGTATTTTAAATAGTTATTATAGTACCTGCCTCAACTACCTTCTCTGGCAGCTCGTAACATACATGCATGAAAAAGGATATAAAAGGTTCTTATCCAGATGTCCAAACACTAAAATAGAAATAATATCTAGAAGCATTACAATGATACAATTTATTTGTTGTCATTAGAATCTCATTGAGGTTCAAACAAAATTTGGTTTCTGCAGTCATGCAAAGAAATAGAAGAACCAAGACACAACACAATTTACACAAACATCCATCACAGCGAATCTCCTCCTCACTGTGATGGATGGCAGAAAAACACTATAAACTACACTCAAACGAGACAAAAAAAAAAAGACAGACGGACTGCAGAGGCCGCTGCAACGCGAGCCGCGCCGCCCACCAAAGTACATTAGTTTATATTCAGATTTTCTTCTTACCGTGTGAAAGCGCCAAACAGTGGCTGTCTCCTATCGAGAGGTCAACTATTCTTGTTGTCGCTAGTTCCTCAATAAGTTTGGGTCTCAAAGCAGTAGCTTCCGAAGAGCCACATCCGAGACAAGCACCACAGCCCCAAGCATATACCTAAAAGGTGAAATTCGGCAAACATTACATCACTGCTAAATTAATTTAGAAAGCAACTTTTTTCCTACAGTACAAAGTCTCCATGATTTCTGTAACCTTGTGTACATCATGGGAGGCCATGATTGCAGACCTGCCAAACAAGTTAGGAATTAAAGACGCTGCCTATTTCTTTGCTACATTGCCCACAACCTTACTTTGCGGCAGGCCAAAAGTGAATGATTATGGAGACATAATAAACTGTAGATGCTGGAATCTTGATCAGAACGGGTTTTGAAAGAATGATTATGCATGTTTTAATGCTACCTATCCAAGGTATATTTGGCTGCAGCCAAATCAGAAGAAAAATGGAAAATTGAAACTGGAATATAAGAAATGATCAAGATGTAGAAACAAAGAACTGCAGATGCTGGTTTATACCAAAGATAGACACAAAATCCTGGTGTTTAAGAGCAGGTCAAGGGTGGACAAAAAAAGCTGGAGAATCTCAGCGGTTGAGACAGTATCAATGGAGCGAAGGAATAGGCGACGTTTCGGGTCGATGTGACGGTCTGAAGAAGTGTCTCAACCCGAAACGTTGCCTATTTCTTCGCTCCATAGATGCCTACCCGCTTTTCAGAAAGTCAAGTTTATTTGTCACATACACATACGAGATTAGGAAATAAAGTGGCAATGCTAAGAAAGAACCAAACAAATTATAAACAAGATTATGCTGGAAGGTGGACAAAAAAGCTGGAGAAACTCAGCGGTTCTCACTGCATGACAGTATGCACCGTAGCGGCTGGGAGCGAAGGAATAGGTCGACGTTTTTGCTCTGGAGTCGAGACCCCTGTTGTATAGTTCCTGCAGGGGGGTGAGTGACGTTCCCATAGTGCGTGACGGAACGCACTACTCTTTGCAAGAAGTGTTGTCCTTGGCAGAGCAATCCCGACCCGAAAATGTTTGCCTATTTCTGTAGGATCCTCGGAGACACTCTGAATCCTCATAGATGCTAAAGGCGCTGCCTTGCCTTACCCGCTGAGGCGAGAGTCATATCCTCTCCCAGCTTTTTATCCACAGGATCCCCATTTATACTACCCTGTTTTTGTCTAGGTAACATCACTGAAAAAATTAATAAATCAGAAAAACCTTTGGCTATTGGTAAACCAACAATAAATTTAGCAAGTAATACATATCCACTGTTAGGAGGGAATGAGGTGAGAACTGATTCCTTTAACAGCATAGAGCAGCAAACTGTCTAAAGTGCTGAGGAGCAAAACACAAAATTGATTCATTCGAGTTCTCACACCTGAAGCACTTTGTGCAAGGGCAAAACAAAAAGTGCTATTTTGGGGAAGGATATTCAATGCAATGTGCTTTCAGGCTAATCTACCATGAAAATTGATCAATGGTATCACATCAATTCTCCAAGAATATACAAGGAATCGCATTTAAAAAAAACATGTCTTATATTGCTACATCTCATACATGTGTGTGCATATCAACCAAAACATCCCATGTTTTCAGCACTTTCTTCGTCCATCTTGCTAAACGACTTCCCCTCTTGCCGTGGGTCTTCTCGCAAAGCTCAGTTATGCAGAGATTCCGTCACTGGACTCTCCCCTATCAGAAATGTTTGCTAAAAAACTAGCTCTCTCTCTGCCTTTTCTGAATTACCTTTCTGATCAACGCAAGTTTTGCAAACTAAGAAAATCTGTCACCCTCAGCTGATCTGTTCTTTGTTTGACTCCAGGCCCTGCACTGTAATTGATTCTTAAATGCTTTCTGAAATAGCATAGCAAGTCAGTCAATACAAGGACAATTGGGGTTGCAAAGAAATGCTGGCCTTGTCAATGATGTCCAAAGAGCCATAAAAGAATAAACAAAAAAATACCAAACCAACAGGTTTATAACTCATACTAATTCCTCATGCTGTTTCAGCAAGGCCACCAGCATAGTCAAGGACGAGTTGCACCCAGGCCACTCCCTCTTCTCCTTTCTCCTATCAGGCAAAAGGTAGAGGAGTGTGAAAATGCACACCTTCAGGTTCAGGGAGAAGTTTCTTCCCAGCTATTATCAGGCAACTGAACCACCCTATGCACCGTCGGACTATCTTTGATCGGACTTTATTGGCTTTATCTTGCGCTAAACATTATTCACGTTATTCCCTTTAACATGTATCCGCACACTGTGGATGGCTCGATTGCAATCATGTATTGTCATTCTGCTGACTGGTTAGCACACCAAAGTTTTTCACTGTACCTCGGTACACATGACAATAAACTAAACTCAAACAGGAAATTAGCAGAGTTCTTCTAGACCTACTCCCTGATTTCCCACCCTAAAGTATGGCCACAGACTTGGAAATGAAAACAGAGTAAACTCAACAGTAAGATGGACACAACATGCTGGAGTAACTCAGCGGGTCAGGCAGCATCTCTGGTGAAAAAGAATAGGCGGCGTTTCGGGTCAAGACCCTTTTTCAGTAAAACAGGTCATTTTACTAGAAATTTTTAAATGAGAGTTAAAAGGAAGGAGGAAAAAACAAATTGATGTTTTTTTTAATTTCCAGAATCTAATCTGAAAACAAATAAACTGCACGATGAATAAAGTGAGAGAAAGACAATGGGAAAAGTGGACGAGTTAAAGAGAAGAATAGAATATTTTCCAAAAACAATGCGGGTGCACTAAAGAAAATTAAATATCAATAAATCAAGCAGAGATAATTATATGTAGAGAAGCAACTTTGCTGAAGATTGAACTGTGCATATATGGAAAAGTACATTTATTTAAAAAGAATTAGTTCAAAGACCAATGTTGTGCTACTAAAGACATTGACTACATTATCATTGGAATTTTTTTTAATATGTCAAAAATCACCATTTCTGTAATTTATTTTTAACCTCCATGCTCATCGCTGATATTTTTATAGGCCATTGTACCACCTTGTCATGCTCTCTTCCAAAACTCATTCCATCTTCCAAACACATTTTCATGCTTCTTGACAATCGAGTTGCTGCCTCACAGCACTAAAGACCCGGGTTCAATTCCAACTACAGGTGGTGTCTGTGCAGAATTGTACATTCTCCATGACCACATGGGTTTTCTCCGGCTGCTCCTGTTTCCTCCCACATCCCAAAGATGTGCAGCTTTGTAGATTAATTGGCTTCTGTGAAATGCCCCTTAGTGTGTAGGACATAGAACTAGTGTATAAACGATCGATAGTTGGCATGGACTTGGTGGGCCGAAGGGAACGTTTCCACATTGTCTCTCAAAATTATTTCTAAACAAAGATTTTAGCAATTCATCACTAATCACCATTTACAAGATCATTCTGAAAGCCAAGTCAACTGCAATAAGAGGGCTATTCAAAAGAACAAACCTGGCCAGTTGATGTCAAAGCAAGTGAAGACTGGCTCCCAGCACAGACTTTACGAATGAACATTCCTTGCAAGGCTTCAATAACCTTCGGTTTATAAACTCGATTCGTATCACCATGACCCAGTTTACCTAGCAAGATAAATCAAGATAATTCATTAACTACAACAATTTGTAGATATACAAATCTGTAGAGACAAAGAAACAAAGACAATCTGGCTTTATTGAGAGAATGGAAACAGTGGTAGGTAGTGTTCTACGATAATTTGTGTAGCCTGATAACTCCAAGAAATGTATGTCATCACCAACACTCCAAACTCCCCCATTGCCTTTGCTGTTGCAACAGCCTCAAGCGTTCACAGTGATACTTAGTTAGGGGTACGAGCGGGGCATTCCTCCAAGACCTCCCACTTCAATTCCTCAGCCAAATGAAGTTTTCAGCCTTGTGTCAAACATGAGCAAAAAACCTTCCCAATTAACACACTCCCTCAGCTGATGAAACAGTATTCATATTGAGCTCCACGCAAGAAGCCGCACCATAGTCATGCAACGGACTCTGGGAGGGAGCTTCAATGTCCATCACCAAGAATGGTTCAGTATCAGCAGTAATGGCAGCAAGAGAAAAATAGGAGACAAAAATAATCTACTTATTGCTGGTGCATCAGTCCAGCAGCTAATCATTACAGATGAAACCCTCATAAGATTGCACCTCCACTGTGTTATGTGGTATTACCCAGTGCTAAATAGATTTCATGAAAAGAGTAGAAAAGCATACACGGAGCAGCACCAGGCAAATCCAAAAATAAAGTACCAACCCTGTGAAGCTAAAAGACATGTTCAAAAGCTAAAAAACAAAGGTAAAAGGCCCCAAGACTAAACAATCAGATTTGGTTATGGATGGCAATGGACCGTTAAACAAGTGTGTGGAGGATACAATGAAGTGCTGTTGCTGGTTGACAAAAAAATACAAAGTTCGAGAGTAACTAAGTGGGTCAAGCAGCATCTCTGGAGGGTATGTGGATGGTGCAGCTCCATGAACATCCCAATCACCAGTTATAAATAAAAGAAACCAAAACTGTTGATGGAAGTTTGAAGAAACTGCCACCCTCATTTCAGAGGTATTATGCAGGGAATGGAGGGACATGGATTCTGAACAGCGGATAGGAGTTGGCCTTGGCATCATATTCAGCACAGACAATGTTGGCCAAAGAGCCTTCTCCTGTGCTGTAGTTTAGTTTATTATTGCCACATAGGTGCAGTGAAAATAATTTTTGTTGCGTTCAAAAATATACATGATTGCAATCAAGCCGTCCACAGGGTACAGATACAGGATAAATGGAATAATGTTCAGTGCAAGATAAAGTCCGATTAAAAATAATCCGAGGGTCAGGACCGCTGTATTGATTTATGTTGTAGGTTCTATATGACAGATCGTTTGAGGCTGTGCAGATGCCATTTAACATTACTGCACATTCTTGCAGCTACCCTGCACTAATGCTGGTAAATGTGGCTCAGAGCACAAAATGATCCTTAAGATCATATGTTATCATATTATATCATATCATATCTACATAATCCTGCTATTTATTATGGCTTCTTTAATGCATCTCAAACCTTGCAGCAGAAACAAAGTAGTGATTAAATTTGATTATGCTTAGAATTTTATACACTGCATATGAAATGTAATCAACCAAGTAGAGTACTCAATTAATATACTCCACAGAGGGCTCTGTGGAATATTGAGGACCTCAGTGTACAAACCCAAGGTTTCCTGAAAATGGCAGCACAGGTGGATAAGATGGTAAGGCAGCATATGTGGGGGAGACTTGTCTTCATTAGACAGGGCACAGAATATAGGAGCAGGAAGTTTAAACATTACTTAGGCCGCAGTGGAGAACTGTGTACATTTGTGGCCACCACGTCACAATATTATGCCAAGACCATCATTGCACTGAGAGGGTGCAGAGGAGATTTAGGTTGTCTGTAGTGCAGCCCCGTGAATCTCCTCTGCACACTCTTCAGTGGGATGCAGTATTGCAGTTATGAGAGACTAAATAGATTAAAAATAAATAATTTTCCTTGGAGCAGAGGAGGTAGAGGGTTAATCTGACAGAGGGGAACAAATTAAATGAACCACCTTTACAAAAGTTGGAAGGAAACTTTTCACAGGATAGATATCTAGAACTAGAGGGCATCGGTTTAGGGTAAAGGTTTAAAGGGATCTGATGAGCCTTTTCCCCACAAGGCTGGTTGGAATTTCGAATGCATGGCTTGACTGGGTGTGGCGGTAGGCACTCTCACTACATTGAACAAGTATTGGGAATCACCAATGCATAGAAGGCTACAGCTTAAGTGGTGGTAAATGGGATTAGCACATATAGATAGTTGATGATTGGGATAGCTATGGTGGGCCGAGGGGGCAGTTTTTGTACAGCATTAATTCATGACACATCCAATGATTATATTTGAAACACTTTTTTTGAAACAATCATTCCATCACAATTTATTTTTCCAGAAGCTGATTGCAGTAAGAATATTACTTACCATTGTCACCTCCCCCAAAAGACCACGCTGTTCGTCCATCTTTAGATAACGCAATGGTGTGCGAGCTTCCACAAGATACTTCACCTACATTGCTTATATCCTTCACCAAGGTGGGGATGTTACGACTATTGCTATCACCATGGCCTATTGAAAACAAAATATTTTAATTAATATGGCTTCACTGTTTTTAAATTTGAAATGCATATTTGCCATCAAATTAAAATGTTCCAAAGACAGTTTCCAAATTTTAGTACAACAACGTGGTTATAGTGGCAGTGTAAATATATACTGTAACTTAATCTCGTCATGTGATAATCAATATGTAAACACTGTATCACAGATCAAACAGGAAAACAAAGGTAAAACATAAATGGGAAAGATGAACAGATACATTCAATAATAGTTCAACACTGCTTTCGGGTCGAAACTCTTCTTCAGACTGATCAGACCGAGCCATTTCCAAAATCCTGTCCACCCGATAGGTTTTATGGAGCGGTGCCCGGTCCACCTTACACAGGATTTGTGTATAACTTCTAATTTTCGTGCATAGGTCTACATTATCCACAATAATAAATGAACTATATTGAAAGCTTTAAGTAACGGTAACGCTGCTTGGTCAACTGCAAACAAACGCAAAGTCAAACAGTATCAATCTGCTGATTTTTTTTTTTGATTGACCTGAATTAAAAAAGGCTGGAGGATGGCAAATATAATAATTTCAAAAATAATGATTTGAAAGAATCTCGAGGTCTGGATGTCCAACATCTATATTGGGAATATGATCACATTCCACAGGCTGCTATAAATACATTTTCCAAAAGTATCTGAGTATCAATGACAACAGTCAGCATAGTTATAAAAGGAATATATCAAGTCTTCCAAATACTAATTTTTGAGGTTGCAACTGTAACAGAGGGCAAGAGCAAATCAGTACATTTAATTTACTTGTCTTTTAGAACAGCATTCCTCACATCTGGATTTTGCAATTGGTGGAAAAAGGATGATACGTGAAATAAAATGATACAGGGGAAAAAAAATTTAAAAAAACCATATGAAATCAAATAAAACAGCAGATGTTGGAATCGGAAACAAAAACAGAAATGTTGTAAGAATTCAGGCAGTTAGTTAAGCGACAATGTGGAATCTGCTTCTGACTTGAAACATGAACTGGTTTTGCTTTCTATAAATGCTGCTTCTATTATGTTAGTCAGTTTCACACATTGAGAAATATTGAAATGACCCGTTCATTGAAAGACGCACCCAAATTATACGGGTGCTGTTTTGGGTAATTTTCATTTTCATATCATATGCAAGAACTTATGTTCCGGAAGAATCATCGGTAATATTTTCTGTGTTATTCCACATTAGACTCATAGCATGGAAACGGGCCATTTGGCTCACCAGATCCATGTTGACCAGCGGCCGCCCATCTATATGAACGGCATCTTCCAGCACTTGGCCCACGGCCATTTATGCATCCGTGATTCAAGAGTTCATTCTGGCAATTGTAAAATACTGTCAGCATCGCAGCTTCCACCACCCTTTCTTATGTGTTCCAGATACTCACTACTCTCCGGGTTTTAAAAGGTGCCCCTTATGAACCCCTCTCAATCTCTTACCTCTTACCCTAAATCTATGTCCTCAGTTTTAATTCGCTTCTGATAAGGTGAACATTTTCCTGCCTTCAATCTTATCTATGCTCATAATTCTACATACCTCCATCATGAGACCTCTGCTCCATAGAAAATGACCATTTTAGAAGCATTTCACACCATCTAGAACCAATTTGCATTCATTCACATTATGCGAGCATCTCTTAAAGATAAGGCATTCCCAATACCAACACCATTGGAAATCTCAGCAATAGCGTGGCCTATAATCACACAGGAACAGGCACCTTGCTATAAAATGTTTATCAGATATCTTGGCAGAGAGATGAAAGATTGGGGAGAGATTCTGTACACAGGTGATCTAGACAGCCAGTAAAGGTTAAATTACAGCCACAATGGCCCAGGAGCTCAGTAGCAGGTGAAGTCCCAAGGCCCTACTCTTAGTGCAGGAAACGGCTTGGAGACTTAATGTGGTGCGAGGAGCAGCAGGGTCCAAATCCCATCTGCCCAGAGACACAGTAGACTGCAGATGGTGAAATGCAAAGCAAAACAAACTGCTGCAGGGACTCCACTAGTAAAGTAGTCCTGATGCAGTATCACAAATCAAAATATTGACCATCCCTCTGCCTTCACAAATGCTGCTTTACCTGCACAGTTCTTCTCGCATTGCTATCTTATCCATCTGCCAACAAATGGGCTGCTAGCCAACATTTTTATCACAATACCCCACACACAAATCTCTCACCATAAGTGGGAAGGAGCAATTGCCAGCAGCACAATTGCCAGCAGCAGTGATTGGTTAAATAAAACCAAGTTAAATAATATTCAGTATGTCTAAATAATACTGGTCATGCTACATTCGAACAATTCCCTTTATCATGTATCTGTATAGTGCAGAGAGCACGACCCTAATCAGCTACAGTCTTTCCGCTGGTTTGTTAGCACGCGACAAAAAGCTTTCTACTGCATCGTGGTACACGTGAGAATAAACTAAACTAGACTGCATCTGTTCAGCAGCCCTGAGATTATGGACTGAACAGGAGGGATAATGGAAAGCCCTGACAGCACTTCCATGACCTCATGGCTACACTTTTAATTGAAATTCCCAGATGCTGCCCGGAGGTGAGACACCATGGCAACAAGAATATGTAGGAAGGAACTGCAGATGCTGGTTTAAACCGAAGATAACACAAAAAGCTGGAGTAACTCAGCGGGACAGGCAGCATCTCTGGAGAGAAGGAATGGGTGACAGTCTGAAGAAGGGTCTCAACCTGAAACGTCCCTCATTCCTTCTCTCCAGAGATGCTGCCTGTCCCGCTGAGTTACTCCAGCTTTGTGTCTATCTATGGCAACAGGAATCGCTGCTCTCACCCTGGAGCCGTAAAACCAATTGCTGGAGCAACTAAAATAAGATGAGGACATTCTTATGGGCAATGCTATGCACATGATAAGCAACTTCAGCATGCTTTACCCATTGAGGGTGGAGTGTTCACAATCACACACAATCTGCATCTCCAGGGAGTGCAAGCTATTCCAGCTGATGTAGAGCTCCAGGTTGACATGTGGAACACTGAACAACACAAATGTACAATTTTCCAGTCCCTGATTATCACAGCAATAATCATCAACCTGGGAAAATCACTGTACTCATGGTGGATGACGTTCTCAGGAAATGAAGTTTCATCTCCTTGAACAGGGAGCATCCATGACGCAATGTGTACGGATGTGCTGGAAACTGCTAAAAGGAACCAATGCCATTAAGTTCAGGAAAGCAACTGATCTTAACTTCAGTGCAAACAGTGCAAGCCCATTGATGGATATGAACCTCCAGCTCTGACACATGACAAATGTCAATACCTCTCAAAAATCATAGCCTTCAATGCACAGCAAATACAATTCATCTCAGGGCACAGATCTTTCAGGCTGGAGTACGTTCTCCTGGCCTCTTCTAGCCACACCAGAGGAAAGTCTTACACCAGTCTTTCTACTCCTTGTCAAGATGGAGGCCCAGCAGGATCATTTAGTAAAGCACCCTCATCCATGTTCTCAATGTTGCCTTCAAAATAGTTCCAAGTTCACGTTTATTGTCACTTAACCAACTAAGGTACAGTGAAATTTGAGTTACCATACCGCCATACAAAGCGAGAAGCAACAAGACATACAGCCACATAAGATAGAATTAAACATAAATATCCACCACAGTCAAGTCAAGAGAGTTTATTGCCATGTGTCCCAGATAGTACAATGAAATTCTTGCTTGCTGCAGCACAACAGAATATTGGAAGCAAAAATACAGAACAGTTCAGTTCAATATACACATAAATAAGCAGATCCCCTCCGCGCTTCTAAGTGGGACCAGCACCGTGCTGCCATACGATGCCCGTGCACCTCAACGCGACCACGAGAACGCGTAATTTGCATGCCAAGGACACGCAAGTGGGACAGGCCTTTAGACAGCACATTTTAAACCCACGACCTCTACCACTTTTGTTTAGTTCCAAATCAGTTGGTTAAATCTCATGGTTAATAAGTTGTGTTATTCATGCAAAACCTAACTGATTTTCTGTTCAAATAAAGACTGCATAAAGTTTATTGCCAGCTTTGCCAATTTCTGCATACATTCCACCTATAGTTCGGCAAATTTAAAATCTTATTGTGTAGGAAGGAACTGCAGTTCCTGGTTTACACCAAAGAAAGACAAACTGCTGAGGTAACTCAGCAGGACAGGCGTAAAATGTTATTAATCTCACCTAATCTTCCAAAGTCCCCTTCACCCCAGGTATACAATTCACCATCTTCTGTGACAGCTGCACTGTGTCTGTAGCCAGCAGAGACACATACAACGTCCTTTAAAAAAAGACATGGAGAAATTCAACATTAACACGAACAGTAAAAATCCAATAGAAATATTTCACTTTGTTTTAGAACAGATGGGATTCATTACATTTGTCATTAATGAGTCAGTTCTTCCTTTCGCAACAAGAAAAAAAGTAGGCACAAAATGCTGGAGTAACTCAGCGGGTGAGGCAGCATCTATGAGGGAAGGAATTGGCGACGTTTCGAGTCAAGACCCTTCTTCAGACTGATGTCATGGGAGGAGGCGGGATATGGAAAGTATGTAGGCGGAGACAGTTAGACTAGTGAGAGAACTGGGAAAGGGGAGGGGATGGAGAGAGGGAAAGCAAGGGTTAACTGAAGTTAGAGAAGTCAACGTTCATACCGTTGGGGTGTAAACTACTCAAGCGAAATATGAGGAGCTGTTCCTCCAATTTGCGTTGGCCTCACTCTGACAATGGAGGAGGCCCAGGACAGAAAGGTCAGAATGGGAATGGGAGGGGGAGTTGAAGTGCAGGGACACCGGGAGATCACCTTGGTTAAGACGGACTGAGTGAAACGATCGCCGAGCCTGCGCTTGGTCTTGCCGATGTAGAGAAGTTGACACCTGGAACAGCGGATGCAGTAGATGAGGTTGGAGGAGGTGCAAATGAACCTCTGCCTCAGCTGGATAGATTGTTTGGGTCCTTGGATGGAGTCGAAGGGGGGAGGTAAAGCAACAGGTGTTGCATCTCCTGCAGTTGCAGGGGAAAGTACCTGGGGAAGGGGTAGTTTGGGTGGGAAGGGACGAGATGACCAAGGAATTACAGAGGGAACGGTCCATGCAGAAATCAGAAAGGGGTGGAGATGGGAAGATGTGGCCAGTGGTGGGATCCCTTTGGAGGTGGGTAACATTTTGCAGGATTATATGTTTTACACCACAGCTAATGGGGATGGGGGACGGGGGGGGGGGGGGGGGGGGGGGGGGGGGGACTATCCTTGTTACGAGTAGGGGGAGGGGGAGAAAGAGCGGAACTGCATGATATCGCAAGACCCTAGTGAGAGCCTCATCTATAATGGAAGAAGGGAACTCCCATTCCCTAAAGAATGAGGACATTGCCGATGCCCTTGTATGGAAAACCTCATCCTGGGGAGCAGATGCGGCATAGACGGAGGAATAGGGAATAGGAAAGGGGGGGGGGGAAAGAGATAGAGTATTTACAGGAAGCAGGGTGGGAAAAAGTGTAGTCAAAAATGACAAGAAAATTCAACAATCAAACAGGAATAAAATGATTGTAAAAATCGAGTCACAACCACTTACTTTCCCTTGGAGAGGTCCTTGAATGAGTTTAGGGTATTTCTGTGTTGAACTGTTACCATGCCCAAGTTTGCCATAGTCACCGTCACCCCAGCTGAAGACTTCCCCCTCTGTGGTAAAGGCCAGGGTATGACCATCAGAGCCTTTTGATGAGGAGATTTTTTTGATAGCTCGATGTGGCTCAAAGGTTAATTTTTTCAAAGTTGATTGGTTATTTGAGTCGCCGAGACCAAGCCTTCCATAACTGCCTTTGCCACATGCTCTTACTGATCCATCAGATGCAATGACAAACGTGCAATACTGTCCAGCTTCAATCTGACAGGGAAACAAAAACCCCATGACAATGAATGGAAATCACAATATGCATGTGATTTAAAAAGGTACATTAATAAAAATTGAATACAACAATTTATCCAGCTTCTATACTCAGGAGCAGCTCTATCATGCTTCTGAACAATCCATTAGGTAGAGTACAGTTCAATTATCTAACTCTCTGCAGACATTTGACTGTGTCTCAGGAACTATTGCATTATATTGGCGAGAACTATATTCTGCACTCTCTATCTTTCCCTACCTTCTGTCTATTGTACTTAAGTTTGGCTTAATTGTATTTATGTATAGTATTATCTGATTGAATACCATGCAACAAATCTCTTCACTGTACCATGACAATAATAAACCGAAAAAAACAGGTATGACCAAATAGTAAATAACCATATAACAATTACAGCATGGAAACAGGCCATCTCGGCCCTACAAGTCCATGCCGAACAAATTTTTTTCCCCTTAGTCCCACCTGCCTGCACTCGTACCATAACCCTCCATTCCCTTCTCATCCATATGCCTATCCAATTTATTTTTAAATGATACCAATGAACCTGCCTCCACCACTTCCACTGGGAGCTCATTCCACACCGCCACCACTCTCTGCGTAAAGAAGTTCCCCCTCATATTACCCCTAAACTTCTGTCCCTTAATTCTGAAGTCATGTCCTCTTGTTTGAATCTTCCCTATCCTCAAAGGGAAAAGCTTGTCCACATCAACTCTGTCTATCCCTCTCATCATTTTAAAGACCTCTATCAGGTCCCCCCTTAACCTTCTGCGCTCCAGAGAATAAAGACCTAACTTATTCAACCTATCTCTGTAACTTAGTTGTTGAAACCCAGGCAACATTCTAGTAAATCTCCTCTGTACTCTCTCTATTTTGTAGACATCCTTCCTATAATTGGGCGACCAAAATTGTACACCATACTCCAGATTTGGTCTCACCAATGCCTTGTACAATTTTAACATTACATTCCAGCTTCTATACTCAATGCTCTGATTTATAAAGGCTAGCATACCAAAAGCTTTCTTTACCACCCTATCTATATGAGATTCCACCTTCAAGGAACTATGCACGGTTATACCCAGATCCCTCTGTTCAACTGTATTCTTCAATTCCCTACCATTTACCATGTACGTCCTATTTTGATTTGTCCTGCCAAGGTGTAGCACCTCACATTTATCAGCATTAAACTCCATCTGCCATCTTTCAGCCCATTTTTCCAAATGGCCTAAATCACTCTGTAGACTTTGGAAATCCTCTTCATTATCCACAACACCCCCTATCTTGGTATCATCTGCATACTTACTAATCCAATTTACCACACCTTCATCCAGATCATTGATGTACATGACAAACAACAAAGGACCCAACACAGATCCCTGAGGCACCCCACTAGTCACCTGCCTCCAACCCGATAAACAGCCATCCACCATTACCCTCTGGCTTCTCCCCTTCAGCCACTGTTGAATCCATCTTGCTATTCCTGCATTTATACCCAACAGTTGAACCTTCTTAACCAACCTTCCATGAGGAACCTTGTCAAAGGCCTTACTAAAGTCCATATAGACAACATCCACTGCTTTACCCTCGTCAATTTCCCTAGTAACCTCTTCAAAAAATTCAAGAAGATTAGTCAAACATGACCTTCCAGGCACAAATCCATGTTGACTGTTCCTAATCAGACCCTGTTTATCTAGATGCTTATATATAGTAGAAACATGTTATTTCAAATAAACGTATTCATTCGACATCATAGGCATCTGAGAAAACATAGTGCAGGATAAACTGTAGGGTAACATACATGTAATTAAACAAAACCGGCGGCCTTTCAAAATCTTAAAATGTTATGTCACACATATTAAATGGTTTTCATAGAATTACAGGAATTCAGAGCCAAGGAGCAATCTATTCAGCCCATCATATTTATGCAGCAGATAAAGAGCAATCCAGCTAATCTTTTTTGTCCATGTCTTATTGAACAGCCACACAAGTTATGACCTTTCACATGCATACCCAAATACTTAAAGCTCATGATAAAGCACATGAATAAATCCACATTTAATATCCTTGATCAACTTGAACTTTAATTGCTAATGGACAATCCTTTTTTCTCTCTAATGATTTGACCATCAACCATTTCTAATTCCTCTCCTCCTTTAAAGACATGCACTACATTGGTAGACCCCCAGTCTTCCCAGTAGCCTAGCACCATGTTCCTAAAGCTAAGGAGGATTAGAAACTGTTTCCTTCTTTGGTTCTCCAAACAGCCAAGCTTCAAATTTATCTGGGCCTATTGTACTTTCAAAAACTTTACACTCTCCTCTTTTTATCGCACTTCATCTCTTAACTGCAATATTTCAATCCTGCCCTTTTCTGTAAAGTCACACATAAAACATTCACTAAGAACTAGGAAAAGTGTTGAGCCTCCATCAGCTATTTGGATTCATAATAAGTTTAAGGCCTTCCTTATAACTAAGCCTTAATTTATCCCTTTGCTCTGTATGCGTTCATATAACATTTTGGGGCAGATCTTCTGAACACATGAGCTTACTGGTCATCCGATTGGGAGTACACTGCTTCTTTCAGCATGCCCTCCAGCACAATCTCCAGATTGGCTTCCAACTGATCAGTGAGAATTAGTTTTCAATATAATTCTCTGAAGTGACTTTGACAAGTTGTAGATCCCCAACATCCCCATGGCCCTCTAGCACACGAGGCCTTGGGGTGAGAGGAGTTTCCAAAATGGAAATTAAATGCTCATTTATGACAATAGAAAACATAGAAAATAGGTGCAGGAGTAGGCCTAAGAACAATATCTAACTCTCTCTTGAATACAAGATAGACAATGATGCTGTTACAATTTTGTATTAATGAGTCAGCAGGTTGTTTAGTCATTGCACTGGGCTAAAATGTTGTATAACTTAATTAAGGAGCATGTCCACTTTCCAGCAACATTACAATTGTCAGGCCCTTCCTTCCATTCTGTCCTCAAGAAATTTCCGGAGTCACATTACACTTAACTTTCATGTCCTCATTATTCAGGGAACGGGGGTTCCCCTCCTCCACCATAAATGAGGCTCGCACCAGGGTCTCTTCCATACCCCGCAACACTGCTCTCTCTCCCCATCCCCCCACTCGCAACAAGGGCCGAGTCCCCCTAGTCCTCACCTTTCACCCCACCAGCCGTCAAATACAAAAAGTAATCCTCCGTCAGTTTCGCCACCTCCAACGTGACCCCACCACTCGCCACATCTTCCCATCTCCCCCTATATCTGCCTTCTGCAAAGACCGCTCCCTCCATAACTCCCTTGTCAATTCTTCCCTTCCCTCTCGTACCACCCCCTCCCCAGGCACTTTCCCTTGCAACCGCAAGAGATGCAACACTTGTCCCTTTACCTTCCCCCTCGACTCCGTTCAAGGACCCAAGCAATCGTTCCAGGTGCGACAGAGGTTTACCTGCATCTCTTCCAACCTCATCTATTGCGTCTGCTGCTCTAGATGTCAGCAGATCTATATCGGTGAGACCAAGCGGAGGTTGGGCGATCGCTTCGCCGAACACCTCCGCTCGGTCCGCAATTACCAAGCTGACCTCCCGGTGGCTCAGCACTTCAACTCCCCCTGCCACTCCATCCTCTCTGTCCTGGGTCTCCTCCATGGCCACAGCAAGCAGCACCGGAAATTGGATGAACAGCACCTCATATTCCGTTTGGGGAGTCTGCATCCTGAGGGCATGAACATCGAATTCTCCCAATTTTGTTAGTCCTTGCAGTCTCCTCCCCTTCCTCAGTCCCCCTGCTGTCTCCTCCCATCCCCCAGCCTTCGGGCTCCTCCTCCTTTTTCCTTTCTTGTCCCCGCCCAACCCGCCCCCGATCAGTCTGAAGAAGGGTTTCGGCCCGAAACGTTGCCTATTTCCTTCGCTCCATAGATGCTGCTGCACCCGCTGAGTTTCTCCAGCTTTTTTGTGTACCTAACTTTCAGTCTACATGTCCCTAATACTGGATATGCCTTGTTGGAGCAGCTGGAAATAATCAAGATCAGCTATGATTATTTCATGGAATTAATTTTTATTAAATAATGTGTATATAGCAAAATGATACTTTCAAGTACACTGCAATGTAGAGCATTTAGAAACAGTCAATGAAGTAAAATATATGACACTTACTTGAGTTGGAAAGAAAATGATTTAAACTCTTAAAAGAGGAATCTGTACACAATTGAACAGTCCATTTGAATGGCTTAAACTCCAACAATAAAAGGTCTCTCTCACAGTTCTATGTCTGTACACTGGATATACAGCGGTTTATGTAACAACTCAAGTCAGAATTGCCTGTATCACTAGTTACAGAAACCATTTGCAGAGGGGCCAGATGAAATATGCACGATACTGACCTTCAAGATAAGCTCTACGACAAAGTAGTTGGTAGTTACCGCATGAAGCCAAACAGAAGATAGGTACGTGATTGTAGGTGCCCATTTGCCAATTTTCCAATAGGCAAATAAGCACACAAATCCATTTGACTATCTGCTAATATGAAAAGCAGTTACTGTGAAAGTATCAGTACTAGCTGTGGACTTTGAGCCCATGGAACCTGCACCAGCCAATTTGTAGCTGAATTACTAAGCAAATTCTGCAAGTAGAGGCAATCCCTTGCTCAAAGAGGACTGCAGTAGAGCATAACAAGACCAACATGTTAACAAGGCCAGCTTATATGGTAGCAACCTGGTGAATACGTCAAGCCACAGGTGTAACAATGTTTGGCCAGAAGTTCCAAATAAATAAGCCACTACAACTTCCGATCTTAGCCATTCAATTCACTTCATCTTTTATCAACAGCCAAAAAAGTTTTTTCAGCCTGAAACATTAACTGTGTCTCTTTGCATGCATGCTGCCTGATCTGCTTTTCCACTATTTTCAAATAGCTGAGAAAGGCTGTGGAGACAGACAACATCCTGGCTGGAATACCCGAGAATGATTAGATAGAATAAAATGATATAATAAAGTTACACTTTAGAACTTGCCATGCCTAGAGTTATGATGGTGCAGTGATCTTACAATATGAAAACTCACCAAGTTATGCTAGTTGAAATAAAAATCTGATTACTGCCCAGTAAATCTACGCTCAATCATCAGCACATGTATGGTGCGTAATTCATAGAGAGTAATATCAAGTGGCACACTTTGACTAATAACCTGCTCACAGATGGTTCTTGACATCAAACATGGAATGAAGAGTTGAATTCCAGTGCGAGTCGAGTGACTGCCTTCAACCTCAATGCAATGGATGACTGAGTGCATCATGAAGGAGCCGTTGTGCAAATGAAGCCAAAGGGGATCAAGGGGACATCCCACACAAAGGAAGGTAGCTGTGGTTAGTCAAGACCAATACAATTTGTTTTACTATAACAGTAATAACTCATAATCTGCAATCCCATTGTTTGGAAATCCTGGTTTGGCAAAGCTCAATTTTCCAAGTTCCCTCTAAACACAGGTTCCCCTTTTTGTACTCCCTATAAACTCACCAGGGTCCAAGTTTACCACTTAATGTATTACACTACTATGAAATAACTAAAAATTGTGAACTAAAAGTGTCGGAATGATATCCAAAAGACCAGAAATGATGCCAATCGAACACAAAGTCAGAGGGTACTAGACTATAGAACTTTTACTGCAATGGACAAAGATACTGAAGATGGAATTTTACCAAAGGAGATGGATCACCTACTGACAATATCATCAATACATACAATAACATAATATAATATTTTGATATATGTAATTTAAATTATGTTCAAAACCTTGCAAGGAAACATGATACAATATTGTCAGATTAATTTAAATTATTTTTTTAACCCCATCAATATTCCAATCACTAAAGTGTTTGTAGGCTAGTAGCAAAAAAAGTAGGCAAATCTAGCCAGCTTCAGAGCTCTATGGCATGTTTACAGATATTTTAGAATAATGAAGGGATTATGTTATTTGTGATAAAGAATAAAAAATGCAACTATTTCACTTACAGTTTGCGCATCAGCAAAACTTAAAGCTAGTTTTGGCTGCAGAATTTTTTCCTGCGTTCCCTCAACTAGCTGATGACTGCTGTTGCTACCCCAAACATATACTTCGCATGTTTCCGACACCATTGGAGTGTCGCCACTCTGCAAACTATCAGGGCTTGCGCACGTCCTGGAGTAGTCCGAGGCCATTCGACACACCTACAACAAAAGTCAAATAAAACAATTAACCATCCATTATAGCATTGTGTATGCAAGCAAAGAATCTCACTGTGCATTGTCACATGTGACAATAAAGTATTCCTATTCCTAGCTCAAAATTATCAATAGATACTCTGCTTGCTAACTACTTGGGTATTTTTAGTTTAGTTTAGAGATACAGTGCAGAAGCAGGCCCTTCGGCCCACCGGGTCCGCACCAACCAGCGACTCCCGCGCATTAACACTTTCCTACACTCACTAAGGAAAATTCACACTTATACCAAGCCAATTAACCTACAAACTTGTATGTCTTTGGAGAGTGGGAGGTAACCAAAGATCTATGAGAAATCCCACGCGGTCACGGGGAGAACATACAAACTCTTTGCAGACAGCACAGGCAGCCAGGATCAAACCCAGGTCTCTGGCACAGTAAGTGCAGTAACTCTCCTGCTGCACCACCATGCTGCCCCATCTTCATCTTAGTTTACAAACAAAATAGTCTCTACACTTCAAAAGTTATTCAATGGATATATTGTTAAATCTCCAAAGATGTACTGTCTGTGCAAGAGTAATGAGTATTATGTTGCAGCATACAATATTATTTAACATATTTTAAAAAAAATCTAACTCTTGAAATAATCAAACCAGCAATTTTTTTTTGCTTACATACCTCTTCAAAGAGGCAGAGAGCTGCCTCATATAATGAGCACAAACCATCAGGCGTTCTGGTAGGCTCGCGCCACTGACTCCGATCAGCTGATGAACCCTTTGAAAATAAAAGTTTGGACAACTGATCAAAACTTTCACAAATTCATCAACATAATCAATGCCTGAAAACAAATAATGTAGGACAGACAATTCAATATAGTTGGCACAGATGCACAGGAGAAAGATTCAGAAACATTCCAAAGCAGGAAAAAAAGTGGCAAAATATACGCAGAGGGGAAAATTAACAGTAGACCAAGCAATTTCAACTGCTCTACGAATTCTTGCTCTTCCTCTAAACCAGGAGTAACAAAGGATTACCTAACTATACTTATTTGTGTTATTAAACTTAAAACATGAAAGTCTCAGATAAACATTAATGGACATAAAATGCTGGAGTAACTCAGCGGGTCCAGGCAGCATCTCTGGAGAACATGGAGAAGTGAAGTTTTACATTGATACCCTTCTGCAGACTAATCTGAAGGAACAGTCTGAAATGCATTTCGTTGTCTCTGTACTGTACACTGACAATGACAATTAAAATTGAATCTGAATCTGAAATGGGGTCTCAACCCGAAACGTCACTTATCAATGTTCTCCAGAGATGTTGCCTGACCCGCTGAGTTACTCCTGCGCTGTGTCCTTTTGTGCAAACCAGATTCTGCAGTTCCTTGTTTCTACATTCTCAATAAATATTGATGGCAGAGCATGAAAATAAATCATGCAAGTGTGCATCTAATGCAAAAATATGTCGTAACATCTGTTGTAAATTCTATACATATGGGACAGCATGTGATAATTACAGCAATCTCTCAAAAAATATAAAATTATTGCAAGGCTTATGGGGAAAATGAAGGAATGAGGTTACCCCTGCATGGGTGAGTCTCAAAATTAGGGCTCAGGACTGAGAAGACAAAGACATTTTTTAAATTTAAAGATAGCACATCTTTGTAATTCACGACCCAAGCCCAGTGCAGGTCCAAATGTGTGGAAAAAGAACTGCATATGCTGGTTTAAGTCGAAGGTAGACACAAAATGCTGGAGTAACTCATCGGAACAGGCAGCATCTCTGGAGAGAAGTAATGTGTGATGTTTCGGGTTGAGACCCTTTCATCAGGTCCAAATGCTAAGTTTATGTATTGAAGACGCTGATGGATAGATTTTTCAATGTTAAGGGATGTTATCCACTTTGGTAGCAAAGTGTCAATGAAAGTAAGCATGCAGGTACAGCAAGCAGTGAAGAAAGCGAATGGCATGTTGGCCTTCATAACAAGAGGAGTTGTGTATAGGAGCAAAGAGGTAGTTCTGTAGTTGTTCAGGGCCCTAGTGAGAACACATCTGGAGTATTGTGTGCAGTTTTGGTTTCCAAATTTGAGGAAGAACATAGGGATGGCGGGACTGTCATATGCTGAGAGAATGGAGCGGCTGGGCTTGTACACTCTGGAATTTAGAAGATCTTATTGAAACATATAAGATTATTAAGGGTTTGGACATTCTAGAGGCAGGAAACATGTTCCCGATATTGAGGGAGTCCAGAACCAGGGGCCACAATTTAAGAATAAGGGGCAAGCCATTTAGAGATGAGGAAACACTTTTTCACACAGAGAGTTGTGAGTCTGTGGAATTCACTGCCTCAGAGGGCAATGGAGGCCGGTTCTCTGGATACTTTCTCTGGATACTTTCAAGAGAGAGCTAGATAGGGCTCTTAAAGATAGCGGAGTCAGGGGATATGGGGAGAAGGCAGGAACGGGGTACTGATTGTGGATGATCATCCATGATCACATTGAATGGCGGTGCTGGCTCGAAGGGTCGAATGGCCTACTCCTGCATCTATTGTCTATTGGGAATCAAGAGATATGACGTTACTGCACAAGACTGGAGCTAAAGATAAAACATCAGTTGCAAACTTGTGGAAATAATCAAAATGGCTGCATTTGCTTCTTTTTCCTACATTCTTAATAACCGAGAAAAACCTCAAGAATTTAAAACATCTCAGCATGATTTATTCAATCTTCCATTCAATTTTGGATTTTTTTCCATCATCCATCTATTCGAGTGCTAAGACATTCTTAGGCACAGACCAGCCCGGATGGAACCCCTGGACAGGTTCGGGAATGTGGTGAAAGGGAGATGATGCCCTCCACAGACCTATTTGTCCTGCACGTAAATTTCAAGGGGTCCAGGTTGTCCAGGAGATGCAGTTGTGGGTCATTACCAACCTTTCAAAGCACTTCATCATGCTCAATCACTGGCTAATGTCTTCGATGATAGCTTCAACCGCCTACTGTTCCTACCTGCTTCAAGCAAACCTCTGTTATTCCAGTTCTAAAGAAAAATAAAGTAACCCGACTCAATTACAACCACCCAGTAGCTCAAACACCAAGCAGGATGAAAGGTTGGTAATATTCCACATCTGCACCAGTCTCCTGGACAATGTGGACCCCTTTGAAATATACAGGAAAAATAGGTCAATGAAGGACGATAGTAAGGAAGGCAAGTTCAATGCTTGCATATATATCAAGAGGACTGGAACTCAAAAACAGAGATATAATGCTGAGGCTCCATAAGTCACTGGTCAGGCCGCATTTTGAGTACTTTGAACATATTTGGGCCCCATATCCGAGGAAGAATGTGCTGGCTCTGGAGAGGATCCAGAGGAGGTTTACAAGAATTATTCCAGGAATGAGTGGGTTAGCATATGATGAGCGTTTAACAGCACTGGACCTCTACTCGCTGGAGTTTAGAAAGTTGAGGGGAGACTTAAATAATGAAAGTGAGATAAAATGGATGTGGAAAGGATGTTTCCATTGGTGGGAGAGTCTAGGACCATAGGTCATACCCGCAGAATTAAAGGGCACTTTTTTTAGAAAGGAGATGAAGAGGAACTTCTTTAGTCAAAGAGTAGTTAATCTGTGGAACTCATTGCCACAGAGGGTTGTGGAGGCCAAGTCAGTGGATATTTATAAGGCAGATAGACAAATTCTTGATTAGAACAGGTGTGAAGGGTTATGGGGAGAAGTTGGGAAAATGGATCAGCCATGATTGAATGCCGGGGTGGACTTGATGGGCCTTATTCTACTCCTATAACTTGTCAACTTGTGACATCATCTCCCTTTCACTACATTCAGCTCTAGATTACCAAGACAATGAGAACATTATGTCAGAATCCTATTCATTGACTACAACTCAGCCTGCAACACCATATTACCAAATAAGCTCATCTCTAAACCCCTTAACCCTGGGGGTCCCACCTGCAAATATCTTCTGGGCTTCCCTGATTAGCAAACCCCATGTCTGTTAGAATTAGTCATAATTCTTCCTCTACCCTGACCCTCAATACTCGTGGCCCTCAGGGTTGTGCTCTCTACTCCCCGTACGTCCATGACCATGTGGCGAAATACAGCATCAACTCGACCTTCAAGGCCAGAACAACCATGACACAGAGTACAGGGAAGAGATCAGGAACCTTGTGTCAGGGTGCAAGAACGTAGCCATTAAAGTCAACAAGGTGGAAGAGTCAGGAAGAGAGGAAGGTGGTGAAGGTAAACAGAGCTATTGTGGACATGGCTGATAGCTTCATGTTCCTAGCCATACATATCACCAACAATATAACCTTCTCCCTTCACACCGACAAGATTCAACATTTCCACAAGGATTCTCTTGAGGTTCTACAGATACACTACAAAAGTATTCTATGATGCATCTCAACCTGACAAGACAACTGCTCTGCTCGACACCTGAACCTGCAGAAAGAGGTGAACACAGCCCATTCCGTTTGAGACTCGTCACTTCCTTCCTTCCGGTCAATCTCCGTGTCCTGCATCAGGAAGGCTAGAAGTATCCTCAAGAATGCCTGCACTCTGGCAGGTTGCACTACAACTTTTGCACCAGTCCGCTATTTTGCAATCATTTATTATTGTATTCATCATTACTGTATGTATACTGTTTAATCTGTGGACGTCAAGGAATTTAATTGGACACTGCAGTTTATGACAATAAACTAATCTGAATCTAAATCTGAAATAAGAAACCCCTTAATCATGGTAAAACTTTAAATTATCCCATTCTAATGAAATCAACTTTAATTTTGAAATAACTATAGTAAAATGTTTCAATTAACATCTAAATCATTCCTTTCATTTCAAAATTCCAATTTCTACAATCTAATACTTATACTCTAGTAATGCTTAGCCACCTATCCCCTCTATAGCTGTTCCTAAATGTTCTCATTCCTCTGTTCCTCAAGTGTTCCATTATTCCTCAAAATTTTGATGAAGTGCAAACAACTGAGATTTATCCGTCCAACCTGGTTTGGAAAGAAAGTGCTTAGGGGTGGATTCTTGAGAGTTGTTAGTTACAGAGATAAACCAGTGAAGTTACTCTTCTACGTGAAGGGAAGATCGAGAAGACAATAGATATCTTTAAAACCATGATGAATTTACAAAGTTACTGCAAATTAGTGATATATGAATACCACATATTTACGGTAATCGGCTGCATTAAAAACACAATTCAATAAGCGATTTGAATTGAGTGAATCTGGCTAAATATCAGAGCAAAATGATAGGGATACAGAAAAGTACTAATTTGAAAATATTGGAAGGGGTAGGATTTACTCCCATTTGGAAGAGAATGAGTGAATTACAGACTGTGAATAAGGCTGACAAAGTATACAGCAAAATATAGATCATCTACAGAAATGGGCGAAGAAATGGCAATGGGAGTTTAATTCAAGCAAGTTTGAGGTGTTGCACTTTGGGAAGTCAAATGCAATGGGTAAATGGCACGACTCTTTGCAGCATTGATGTACAGAGGGATCTTGGGGTCCAAGTCCATAACCCACTGAAGAGAGCATGGCGGAGAGTGGTAAACATAGAAACATAGAAATTAGGTGCAGGAGTGGGCCATTCGGCCCTTCGAGCCTGTACCGCCATTCAATATGATCATGGCTGATCATCCAACTCAGTATCCCGTACCTGCCTTCTCTCCATACCCCCTGATCCCCTTAGCCACAAGGGCCACATCTAACTCCCTCTTAAATATAGCCAATGAACTGGCCTCAACTACCCTCTGTGGCAGAGAGTTCCAGAGATTCACCACTCTCTGCGTGAAAAAAGTTCTTCTCATCTCGGTTTTAAAGGATTTCCCCTTTATCCTTAAGCTGTGACCCCTTGTCCTGGACTTCCCTAACATCAGGAACAATCTTCCTGCATCTAGCCTGTCCAACCCCTTAAGAATTTTGTAAGTTTCTATAAGATCCCCTCTCAATCTTCTAAATTCTAGAGAGTAAAGAAGGCATATTCTATGCTTGCTCTCAGAGGTCAGGGTATTGAGTACAAGAGTCAAGATGCAGCTTAAAAGGTCTTTGATTAGCTGGCATTTTGAATATTGTGCGTAGTTCTGGTTGCCCCTTCACAGAAAGGATGCAAAGGCTTTGGAAAAATGTAGAGGTGGTTTATCAGAATGATGTGTGGTTTAGGGGGTATCAGCTATAGGGAGAGACAGACTTGGATTGTTTTCTCTGGAAAACCAGTGGTTGCAGGGAGACATGGCTTCACAGGTGTTTGTAATTGCTCAGGTGTGTTTAAATGCCTCCTTAATGTGGGTATAAGAGAGCTCTCGGCACCTAGTCTTTCCTCCAATCTTTCAATCGCCTTTGGAAACTTTTATTGCTGTTTATCAACATGAGGACCAAAGTGGTGCAAACGAAAGACAAAGAAGCCATTACGAGACTGAGAAACAATAAAACTGTTAGAAACATCAGTCAAACCTTAGGCTTACCAAAATCAACTGTTTGGAACATCATTAAAAAGAAAGAGCACTGGTGAGCTTACTAATTGCAAAGGGACTGGTAGGCCAAGGAAGATCTTCACAGCTGATGACAGAAGAATTCTCTCTATAATAAAGAGAAATCCCCACACACCTGTCCGACAGATCAGAAACACTTGTCAGGAGGCAGGTGTGGATTTCTCAATGACCACTGTCCGCAGAAGTAACATGAACAGAAATAAAGAGGCTACATTGCAAGATTCAAACCACTAGTTAGCCACAAAAATAGGATGGCTAGGTTACAGTTTGCCAAGAAGTACTTAAAAGAGCAACCAGAGTTCTTGAAAAAGGTCTTGTGGACAGATGAGACAACGATTAACTTATATCAGAGTGTTGGCAAGAACAAATTATGCAGGAGAGAAGGAACTGCCCAAGATCCAAAGCAGACCACCTCATCTGTGAAACACGGTGGTGGTGGTGTTATGGCCTGGGCATGTATGGCTGCTGAAGGTACTGGCTCACTTATCTTCATTGATGATACAACTGCTGATGTTAGTAGCATAATGAATTCTGAAGTGTATAGACACATCCTATCTGCTCAAGTTCAAACAAATGCCTCAAAACTAATTTGCCGGCTGCTCATTCTACAACAAGACAATGATCCCAAACATACTGCTAAAGCAACAAAGGAGTTTTTCAAAACAAAAAAAAAGGTAAATTCTTGAGTGGCCAAGTCAATCACCTGATCTGAACCCAATTGAGCTTGCCTTTTATATGCTGAAGAGAAAACAGAACGGGACTAGCCTCCAAAACAAGCATAAGCTAAAGATGGCTGCAATACAGGCCTGGCAGAGCATCACCAGAGAAGATACCCAGCAATTGGTGATGTCCATGACTCACAGACTTCAAGCAGTCATTGCATGCAAAGGATATGCAACAACATACTGAACATGACTACTTTCATTCACATGACATTGCTCTGTCCCAAACATTATGGTGTCGTGAAACGGGGGAACTATGTATAAACACTGCTGTAATTTCTACATGGTGAAACCAAAATGTATAAAAATGGCCTCTATTAAAATCTGACAATGTGCACTTTAACCACATGCGATCTTATCTATTACAAATCTCAAATTGTGGATTACAGAGGCAAATAAATAAATGGTCTTTGTCCTAAACATTATGGAGGGCACAGTAATACATTGACTGATGACATGTCAAACACCTTTTTAACCACTCTGTCTACCTGTGTTACCATTTTTATGTACTTATGTACCTACACCCCTGGATCTCTTGGTTCCACAGTATCAAAGTTGGGAGGTCATGTTGCAGTTACATGAGACGATGGTGAGGCCACATTTAGGTATTGTGTTCAATTCTGGGCATCGTGTTATAGGAAAGATGTTGTCAATTTGGAAGGGTACAGAGAAGATTTGCGAGGATGTTGCCAGGACTAGAGAGTCTGACCTATAAGCAGAGGTCGAGTAGGCTGGGACTCTTATTCCTTGGAGCGCAGGAAGTTGAGGGGGGATCTTATAGAGGTGTTTAAAATAATGAGAGGAATAGATTGGGTGGATGCACAGAGTCTCTTGCCTAGAGTAGGTGAATCAAGGACCAAAGGACATCGGTTTAAGGTGAACGGGAAAAGATTTAATAGGAATCTGAGTGATAGCTTTTTCCACTCAAAGGGTGGAGGATGTACGGAACAAGCTGCCAGCGGTGGTAGTTGAGGCTGGGACTATCCCAATATTTAAGAATCAGTTAGACAGGTACATGGATCGGACAGATTTGGAGGGATATGGACCAAATGCAGGCAGTAGTGTAGCTGGGACATGTTGGCCGGTGTGAGCAAATTGGGCCGAAGGGTCTGTTTCCACACTGTATGACTCCCAGGACCTTGTCATTTGCTGTGTAATTGGTCCTGTAAATTGCCTCTAGTGTGTAGGTGAGTGACTGAGGTTGGTGGGAAGGGGGAGGAGAAGGGGGAAAGTCTGACAATATGAATGAGATATTAGTGCAGGCTCAATGTAAGATGTTCAGCACGAGACGGTCTCCATGGATTCAGTGGGCTGATGGTCACAAGAGACATCATTGTTCACATTCTTCCTTTTTGAAAAGCATTGAACAGAATCCTTTTGATATTTTAAATCAACCTCCTTTGACAAATTGTTAGAAGTTTCCCATGAAGCAGATCAAATTACTTAATAATTCACATCTACAGTAGATGCATCAGCAGATGAACAGCATAGTGTTATTTTCATCTCTCACTTAAAAAAAATGTTAGTTGCTTTAATTTATGTTGTCCTTTGCTGTATTTTTTTTTAATTTTATTTTATCTTTACTGTATTGGTACAACTTATCCACTTCCGATGAGAGATTGACTAATAGTTTATCCTACGCCGTTGCATTAATCACCGAGTTGTTAAATATAATGGTCAGAACGTCTCGGTTCTTCACTCAAGTTTCCCACAATCACATTTCAGAATGCATCCCGCTTTGTTTATGGCAACGTACCATCCAACGTCTCCTTGCATCCTTCGGGCTTCGAACAAGTATCCTCTCACTTACAAGTATAGCCTGCTCAATCTTTCCTTAATCAATCTGCTTATTCCAGGCATTTGCTGAGTAAACCCTCTCCGAACTGCTTCCAATGTATTAATATCCTTCTTTAAATACCAAAACCAATATTGATCACAGTAGAAACCTAGAAAAATAGGTTCAGGAGTAGGCCATTCGGCTCAATATGATCATGGCTGATCATCTAAAATCAGTACCCCGTTCCTGCTTTTTCCCCATATCCCGCGATTCCTTTGGTCCCAAGCCCCAAGTAATCCAGGTGTGGAGGCAAGAGATGGCAGATGGCTGAACATGGAGAAAAAAAACACAAATTGCTGGCGGAACAGAAGGTTGAGCAGAATCTGTGAAGGGAAGGGTACTATCAGGGTTTCAGAACAATATTCCAGGTGCGGCCTCATCATGCAACTGAAGCATATAACCTTATTCTCCTAACAATAAACATTTGGTTAGCTTTATTAATAACATGCGGAATCTTCAGAGTCTGCTTATACAAAACGCATCTTATATTTTACTAGGATAATTGGCTCTATTACAAGAGGCCAATATGCATAGCACAGCTGGATTTATAAAGATGCAGATTTTACTGAACATTAACAAGAGCCTTAGCATCATTCTTGTACATGTAACTTAACTGGTGCATAAATTGTATAGCAAATTCAAGCTTTTGGGAATTAAAATATTCAAAGCAATTCACCATTCCCAGCCAAGCAAACAACAACATCAAGTGAAATTAGGTTTTATACGTACCAAAGAACGCCTCATCTGCATGAGAATATTCATGAAACAATCATAGCCGATCATTCCTTCCCGACTCGCACACGGTTTTGTTATTTCCATGGTACTAACAGCAGCAGATGCAGCCAATGCCATTTCTATCCACTCTAAAAAGTATCGCAGAGAACCCCGCTGGGCTGCAAGTCCAAGCAGCAGTTCTGATGCTAGTCTTCTCCCCAAAATATCAGCTCCCGAGTTCGGCATTGTAACTCCCTTCAGGAATGTCGTTACTTGAGATAAGCAGTCCAGTCCCATTGCAGGAATTTTGCTTTCATTTGCTAAAGATAGTGGTGGTAAAGAGCTAATCACATCTATTGCTGTATGGATAACATCATTGCAGAGGTTGAGCCCTGGCACTGTAGAAGGCACCATCCAGCTCTGTCGTAATAGTGCAAACAATAAACTCAATCCAGTCCGAACACCCATCTCAATTAGAGCATCTGTACTGGATCTTGGGCGTTCACTGACAGAATGGATGTCAATTGATCCAGAACTGCTTTCGGGCGAATGCTGCTGCTGTTTAACTTTACCTTTGTCATGGTATTTGTTGGAAAGAGCATAAAAAACACGCTGCAACACAAGTAATCGTTTCCGAAGGGCTGCGGCAAATGGTGAATCTGAGCAAACCATCTTTGCCAGAGCCAGCTGGCTACTGAGGAGAGCATCCAGATAATGTTCTTGTTCATCACTAGAGAGGGACTCGCGTTCAAAATCTGGTAACTGGGGTCCCTTAAGGCAGAGTACTTGCTGTGGTAGTGGTATCACTTCCTTACTGTTAGCTAGCTTATTGTACAAAACAGAAACACCTTCTCTTGTGGCAATGGACTCACTGTCTTCTGTGATCCAGGAGCTGTTGAGATGCTCCAGCCATTTTAGCTTGACTGTGGGGATCATTAGAGCCATGATTGATCACTTTATTGCCATTGGACCTAAAACGAAAGAAAAGAAAACCATTAAGATGAGTTAACATTTTAGACATTGGCTCCTTGAATATTGACAATTGTCATAATCTTCTCCATACATGCAGCATTATGATATAAACACGTCATGCATGCTCTGACAGTGGAAGTGGTGAAACAAATGAATAGCGAAGCAGAAAATAGCAGTGGGATATAAATTATGCAGGTACTATCCGTCAATCCAAATCTTTGAGCATTTTAAGCATGTGCATAATAAAAGCACAAAATATTTACCTATCCAATGAGCAGGCAAAATGGATTTTGCAGATGGTATGTACTGGAGCTATGGCATGCTGTGATGGAGGGCATGAATGTTTGGACTGAAATAATGCCAAATCAACAGAAACTTGCTCAGTTGATTAAGGTTGACAAAAGCAATGAATATACCACAGGTTGGAATCCTGTTGTGTGGAAAGTCACTACAAGAGACATGGTTACAAGAAAAACAAATTTAAGAACTTCAGATTTTAGGAATAAAAGAACAGGTGGGAAGGGTAAGTCAACAGGAGAGAATTGTTAATAAAGATGAAATAAGTAGTTGTGAGAAGCATTCTAAGCTCAGAAGATGCCAATACCATTTGGGTAGTGGTTACAAAAAGCATGGGGAAGAAAGTTAAAATTGCATATAGATCTCCCAAATCTGCAGTCACACTGCAGGAAAGGGTACAAAACAATCAAAGAAAGGTAAGAGAAAAAATACCTCTGCAAAAATAATGGGAAACTTTAATTGGCATGCAGATAGAGATAATCAAGTTTGGAACGGGTGGCTGCAAGAACAAATATATAAAGAGCATTTGGGATAGTTCCCTATAGTAAAATGTTATAGAACACAAGAATGGAAGCAATTGAATTAATTTCAAGTCGGAGTCACAGTTGTTACTTAAGGAAATAGCAGCTACTCTGCACACAGCACGACTCCGGAAGTAGCAAATGTATATCCAGAGTTTATTTCAGTATTGAGTACAAACAGTACAGCTGAGTTCTTGGAACGCCCAAGATATTTTCTGAGCACCCAGTTAGGGACCGCATGAGAACGTTTGTACCAGCAACATGCACACATCTCTCAGTAATGAATTGAAATATCAAATTAAATTATAATCTCACATCTATCTAGCAGTATGAAGTTCAAATGTTCTGCAATCAGGAAAACTCTTGTCCTACTCAAGCTAGCATTATAAAACTGTTTACTGGGAATGTCAATAATAATAAATGCCATTGTATTTGACAAGCCGCCAGAACACTAACAAAAAAAGGTTTGCATGAGTCTTAACATGCACAACAAATGCCAGATTACTAACAGACTTATGAGCTCAAACAAGGGGAAATTTTAATTTGGAGATACAGGTGCACAACCTTTTATCCGAAGATCCAAATAACGAAAACCTCCGAATAGCAGACATTTTTTCTTTCCTCGAAGAAAGGTCCTTGAAAACGTTCACCGAGGGCGGCCCCAGAACAGCGGAACCTCCGGTCGGTCCTCGAACTAAATCCCCATTCAAAAGAGGTTTGCATGAGTCTGCCCGCTAGTTTAAATGCAGACAATACAATACAAATTTATGCCCCAGTGAGACTCAAACGAAATGTTGTTTCCACAGCCATACAAAACAGACTTATGTCTTAGCTCACATAATTAAATTCACACACAAACATCCATCACAGTGAAGCCAAATTTTTCTCTCCCCTGTTCTCCGAGATACCCCAGGCGGGCACAACCATTTTATCCGCGCGGGGCGATTTACGGCCCCGCTCCCGGTCTGAAAGTCCAAAAACCCCCACGGGCGATGGTGAGTCCCAGCCATGACATTTTTGTACTTCCCGGTCCGGGTTGTTCCAAGAACAGGCTGGAGAAGTCTTGAAAAGCGGTCTCACCCGAGGCTCCCGTGTCACAGTCCCCGCAGCGGCTGTGTTGCTGGAGCCAGCGGAACGCTCAGCGGTCACCGCCGCTCCCCACGCTCCTGGCGAAGAACGATGGGAGTCCTAAATCCCCATTCCGCATCCGCAGAGATGGTGAGGCTGGAGGCCGCTATTGCGCGGGAGGGTTAAAGTAATTGACAATATGCCGCTGCCTGCCCGCTGAGTTAAAAAGTTCCCACGGTAGACTCACGATACACAGTGTATCGTGAGTCTTGCGTGGGAACTTTTTAACTCAGCGGGCAAGGAGCAGCAGATTGTCGCTCGCTTCAGTTTCACCCCACCTATACCCCTCTGCTTCCCGGCCACGTGTGTGACCCCTTCCCTCCCCTCTCCAGCTCCCCGCCCATTGTACCGGTGCGGGGGCTTTGCACTGTCTTCAGGTCGGCGATGCCAGCATAAAGTGCCAGTCACCGGAGACGTCAGGACCAACGGGACACCGACCCCCAGGCCCACTGCAAGCACTGAAACCCCAGAGACCCACAGCCAGCAGCAGCCCAGCCCCGTTCCAACTCCAGAGGAAAACTGCAAACTGGCCGGAGCCATCAGGACCACCAGAAGCCGCTCCCCGATGGGCCGCTACGGCGACAAGTGGCAGTTCACCCACAGCCCGAGCTGCGCCCCCTCATCAGGACACCGACCCCCAGGCCCACTGCAAGCACGGAGATCCCAGATCAGCAACTCCAGCCCAGCCCCTCTCCAACTCCAGAGGAACACGCTCCCCGTATGGGCAGAAGCTGATGGTGTGCAAGGTACGTCTTGTTCTTGGGGTCGCGCAGCTCGGGCTGTGGGCGAACTGTCACTTGTCGCCGTAGCGGCCCATCGGGGAGCGGATTCCTCTGGAGTTGGAGGGGGAGGGGGGTATTGTGCTGTTTGATCGCCCCCTGCTATTCCAGGGACAGGGAGACAGGACGTTCACCGAGGGCGGCCCGCAGAGGTGACAGCGGAACCTCCGGTCGGTCCTGGAAGAAAGGGGAACTAAATCCCCTTCATAAAAGAGAAGTGGAGGGTATATTGCCCGGGAGGGTATATCGCCTACCTGGAAGAAACCGGACATTTTTTCCAGGATGTCGTCTGCACACCAAAGCTCACGTTTGGCGCCAAACGCACGTCGCCTCTGCTGCACACGGATATAAGAGTGTGAAAATGTCGCCTTAGGCCGCCTAAGGGCATGTAGCCCCGCTAAGGTGACATGAGTGCGAGAGGTGATTCAATGCTGCGGTCACATTTACAAATTCAGGAATTCATTCAACACACTGCATTTCATACAGACATTTATTCTGCAAGAAAAAACTACATTGAAGACTCAAACTCGCGACCGAGGAACTGCCGGGATCAAGTCTCAAACTCGCGACCTTGCGGATATGAGCCGAGCACTCTAGCACTGAGCCAGCCATTAAAATCTACGCAAAAAACTTTCCATTCCGAAGGCCGACAAATTCCGTATTACGAAAAGTGTCTGGTCCCAAGGCTTTCGGATAAAAGGTTGTGCACCTGTACAACTGTAGATGCTGGAATATTAAGCAAAAGCAAAGTGCTCATTGAATTCAGTGGGTCAGGCAGTATCTATGGAGGGAAATGGATTGAGAGTGTTTTGGGTCGAGACCAGACTGACCTATGATTCCATACAAAAGGCATTATGATTCACTTATCTTCTTCCAGAAGATTTTAAATGATTGTGGAAAAAAAACAATAGAATCAAAAGAATGCTAGACCCATTTGAATTGGCATCGGCAAAAAAACTCCTGCGACAAAGGCATAAACAAAAAAATAATCAAGGATCGAAGTTCACCAAAATATTTGGTAACAATAACAGCAACATGCATTATGTGAATAAATCATCCTTTCATATTTGTTGTAAATCTGTCAAATAAAATATAATAGTGAACAGCACCAGAACAGATGATAAAAAAGGAAAAGTTACATTTAAAGGTAAATACAAAATGCTGGAGTAACTCAGCGGGTCAGGAAGCATCTCTGGAGAGAAGGAAGGGGAGACTGTTTTCAGTTACATTTGATGTGCATGTCCAGGGGGAGAATTTGCAAGCTTATGGCCTCAGCATGAGAGTAGTGGTAAACTAATTAAAATGGAAGCTGCACAAATAAAATCAAGCAACTACGGCCATGATAAGTGGCTACTACCATCCAGATTTAAAAAAAAAAGGATAATCTGTATTTATAATTAGTAGAGGTTGAGGTATGTTACGAAAGACGGCTATTTCTTGACCCAATCCCGTGGGGAACTGTTGTAAAAGGAATCAAATTGAAGGAAGGTTTCTATTTAATGTTCATGGCTCACATTATATAATTCAATTGATTGACTTCTTGAATAACAAGCAAGCAAACATATTAGTAGACCATTTTAAACACCTAGTTTCAAACATGTGTATTTCTGATTCCATACAATAAGTGAAGTTGCACTTTTCATTTAAAAAAAACTGCAGGGAGGGAAATACTCTGCCGTTTCAGGACAATGATTCCAACAAAAGGTAATGTAGATGACTCCTCACTGCCCCTGAAATGGCCTAATCTTTTCATCAAACTGTGAGGTTGTAAAATAAGAATAAAACTGAATGGATAGATATGGCATCAATCTCGGCTTCAGATTCAGTTAGAGCAATGCCTCTCTCAGCCAATTCAACCTTGTAAAGTCTTCCTCATGATTGAACACCATCCTTGTACTAGCCAAACAGCCAGACATAAACACACAGAGAATTATAACTTACAGCCAAGGTCACCCTCTTTTTCACAATTATTGCATAGCGATTCATTTGGGATGACAAGATAGTGTTCCCGAATTCCTCAAATGAATCAGACCCCATGAAATCACTTGACATCTAGTTAAACATTTGTAAGGAAACATCCTATTGATTATGTGTAGGAAGGAACTGCAGATGCTGGCTTAAACCGAAGATAGACACAAAAAGCTGGAGTAACTCAGGGAACAGGCAGCATCTCTGGAGAGAAGGAATGGGTGACGTTTCAGATCGAGACCCTTCTCCACAGATCACTGTGGTGAACAATGCTTTGAAGCACTAAAAAAAAAAGCAAAGGCACAGGATATACTCTGGGTGGATGGCAAAATTGGTCCTTAGCACCACCAATAACCCAGCTGTCAAATCACAGGTCACAGTAGTAGGATGGGTGTCTAACAACGAGTTATCACACATCAGTTTTTCCATTTCTACAAAGGCAAAGTGAAAGAATGCAGTGCCAACAAGACTCAAGGAGCTTGGCATCATCCAAGTCAAAGAAGCCCACTTGACTGGTTTCCCATCCACCATCCTAAACTTTCACTCCTAGCACATCCAAGCCTCTGGTGTATATCATCTACACAGTAGCTACTCATCAGGTCTATCGATCAGCACCTCCCAAACATGCAATTTAGCAAGGCTAAATCCCTGATTTGAAATAAATGACTGCTCATTGTTGCTGGGTGTACATCCTGGAACTACACGTCCTATAAAACTGTGGTTATAACTTTGTCACAAAGAATGTATCAATTCAATTAGCCAATTCACCATCACTTTATCAGAGCAATTACAGATGGATAATAAGTGCTGGTCCTGCCATCAACATCTAAATTCTATAGGATGACATGGTAAAATTAAAGGGAATGTTGGGTATGTATATATTCAATGGTATATGGACACACTGATCTGTTCTGTATTTATTTATGCCTACAATATTCTGTTGTGCTGAAGCAAAGCAAGAATTTCATTGTCCTATCTGGGACACATGACAATAAACTCTCTTAAACTTAAACTTGAGGTTAAAATGGGAACGGGATTGCTCTATCAACTGGCACAGACTTGATGGGCAAAATTGTCTCCTAATGTTGTAAGGAGATATGGAAAATAAATGAATAAAAATAGCACAGGAGATTCTAAACACAAAAGTACAGTGGTGTAATTTTACTCATGGATGTGCATTGCTGAAAAATGCTAAATAATGTCTATATATATATATTTTTTTTTTTTTAAACAGTCTGACTTCCAAATGCCTAAATGGAATCTTTATCTGCATGGCACATGTGTGTAACTATTCTATAGGATTCAGCATCGCTACAATAATTAGTTTATCACAAATGAGGTATAGATGTATATTCCCTTTACAGATGTTGTGTATTTCTCATGTCACACTTTCCACCATGATTTTAGCTTCCATCATTTAGAACACAGCTGCCACTTTTATTAACTACTAGACCAAGGGGGACCCGTTGAGTCCTGTCCCCTCAACGTGCGGTTGCGGTGGGGGGCGGCCTGCAGTGTCACACACTAAACACCCCCCCCCCCCCCCCCCCCCCCCCCCCCTCCCGCCCCCGCCACACACACACACACACCCCATATTATATAAAGCCAAAAAGTACAGAAGACAGAAAAACAGGGGCGACGTCACTCGCAGCGCAAGCAGAGGCCGGCAGGCAGATCCATTATGACAGCGCGACCAGAGGCAGGCAGGCAGAGCCGTTCTGATGTCTTCAGCGAGACCATCTCGTTTATTTACCAAGTTATTTTGGATCATTTTCATAAATAACACGGGAAATAATGCATCAAATTTTCAGATGAGGCGAATTTTGACATCATGGCGTAATTCTAATTCCGAATAGCTAGCGCGTCGTGTTTGAGGAGATGTGCTTCACAGACGAACAAATACACAAATAAATATATCCACATCCAAGTTCAGAATTTTATAATTATAGAGGTATTGTGCATTCACTTTTATTGTAGATTTGTGACAGCTGACCAAACATCTTTGACATTTGATAGTCATTGTTTTAAATGCATAGAAATAGTCACTTCGACCTACCAAGTTTACATTCAATTACATTAATCCCTTTTTATTCCACCCACACTCCCCAAATTCCATCACACACCTACACACAAGAAGCAATCAAGAGGCCAGTTAACTCTCTAACCCGCATCGGTTCAATGTGGGATGAAACCAGAGAACCTACAGCGACTGAGGTCAGACAATCAAAACAAAAGATATTGTGGCCTCAACTGGAATCTAGTATTCTCACTTTTTTCACAATTACGTTTACTAATTTCTATGAATGATCGACAGCACCTGAAACTGCAGCTGGCGAGTGAATAACTGTTTCCACAGTTTGGGAAGGATGCTGAGGCAGGAGATTCAGCATGGATACACTCCATTGTTGCAAGCATTGGAACCAGAAATATAAAGCAAGACATTAAAAACAGAGAGTTGTGTTGGAACAGAGGTGATTTGACTGAGATACTGGAATTATGCAAGGATTTAAAGGAAACAAAATAAAAAGGACCAGGTAGTGTATTGCACAACCTCACAGAATTAAGTATAAATGCACGGATTTTACGTCAGAGAAAATAACATTTTATTTGCAGGAGAATACTGAACATTATGGAGAAAGGTCAAATTTAAGAAAAGATCAGAGAGGTTGGGAAAGTGAAACAGCATGAAAACCAGTTGTTTGGCCTTTCTATTCGGTGTTATAACACATGCAACGTTATAACTCTACTTCAGACACATGAGCTATGATCAGCCCATTTCTTGATTCTCCATCGCCACCAATAATCAATATCAAGATTCCCCTCCCTTCTGCACATTTAATCATCTAGCTAATTATTTGACAGCCAGAATGCACACCTTCACTTTGTTTTGCCAGTGCTACATGTGCTTATTTTTCACATCACATGGCTCAGTGACTTTTTCTGGTACTTGCATCAGAAGCAATACACATCCTACCATTCCCAAGCAGTGATTCGAGTACCATATTTTTCTAGTATGTCTAGTTATATTTACATTCTTTTTTAGATACCATACAGACTGGGTAATTGTTTCATAACTCATCTATATTTGTACAAAGATACTAAGGAAAATGGAACTAAGTAGGTAAACTTGGAATATTCGCCAAGATGTAACTATGAAATGTCCTTGAAAGCTGAATGGCCGTCTCCAGCTCCTACATTCCTTAGTAGCATCATGATCTCTCTGTAACTCATCATGTCAATTTGCTCTTCTATTCCCATTCAGGTCTGGCACTCTAGCTTCCTTCACTAGTCCAACCATTTTTAGGTGCACACTTCACAAGAACACTAGTTAACAATCCTAAGCATTAAACATAGCTCCACATCTACAGACAGACAGAACTCGTAATACTGTCCTGTTCTTTCATGTAGTGAGAGAACAGATAAAAAAAGACTTCATGTTTTGTCTTTTCACTGATTGACAAACCTTTATAAAAATATCATAAAACTATTAAAAAACTGAGCATGTCTTGGTAGTAATAATGCTAGAAATAGTCAACAAATTGAGGTGAAACTAGACACTGCACAATAAAACTTTAAAATGTTTATTTAGTTGCCGTTGCATGGAAAGAGCCTTGTCTTTATCTGTTCAGAAGGAGAAAATAATTTCTATACCCGGGACTTTCCGATATTCCCAAACCTTTCCAACTTGCTTCCTTTAAGATGTTCCATAAAATCAGCCTCTTTGACTAAGGGCTTGGTCTTGTGACCTAACATCTCCTTTGTGGCGTAGTGTCAAGTTCAGTTTGGTAACACTCATGTGAAGTGCCTCGGGAGGCTTTACTAAGTTGACTGTCTTTGATTTAAATCCGGTGAGCAAAACAGCTGCTTTTATACTTGGTCTGTTGCTGAAGCACCTCCTTGTATTTTGCATCTCCTTGTATGTTCTAACATGCACACTCATATTATACATGCATGAATTGGGCTTGTTGATGAAAATTCACTGTCATGTGGGGAAGAGTAGTTGGAAGAAATGGTGCACAGCTGCAGTTAGTATTTAAAGGAACTGCTTCATTTGTACAAAATTAGAAATTGCTTCTCGGTGTTATTGCTGTGGAGGTACCTTTGCATATGAAGTGCAGTGCAGGATCATTGTCAAGTTTAACTTTTCACAACTGCCAACTTCTCACAGATGTATTCAGTGCACACATTAAATTTTGTTCAAGAACTGATACAAATTTCTAGATGCACAAGGAAGTTTGTCAAAAGCCTAATAAAAAAATGTTGCCACGAATTTCCAATCAACGCATGTATGCTTGCACAGCTGTGAATGTACTTAACTCAAATTCTATATAATTCCTCCCAACTTAATTAAAGTAAACCCTCGTTATAACGGATCTCTTTATAACGGATTTTGGTTATAGTGGACTGACCTACCTGATGGCTGCCTGGCAAATAAACGGTAGTCTTTCCTGTGGCATGGAATCACTGTACCGTGGTAGGGGGGGTGGAATACGGATTAAAACCGCGAGGTGCAATAAAAGCCAAGGTTTTTAACACAATCTCAGTTGTTAATGAACACAGATTAATTTGACCAAAATGCTTTCTTGTGGAATAAAATCACTCAACCGTTGGTTGAAGGGTGCGGGGAGTGGGAATGTCGCGGGTGGGGGTGGGAGGGGGTGGCTGGTCTTTTGAGGCGGGGGGGGGGGGGGGGGGGGGGGGGTTTGTGAAAAACCCGGGGGGGGGGGGGGGGGGGGGGGGGGGGGTGGTACCGTTGGCCATTATAGGGATGGATGGAAGGATGCTGGAGGTACAATGGTAACATTTAAAAGACATTTGGACAGGTACATGGAAAGGGAAGTTTGGAGGGATATGGGCCAAACAGGGACATTTAGAACTAGCTTATGGGGTATCATGGTTGGCATGGACAAGTAACCCCAAAGGCCTATTTTGTTGCTGTAGGACTTTCTAGTTAAATGTCCAAAGTATTTATATTCCTATTTCTGACTAAGATTTTCCTCAGAGGATACAGAATTGGCAAAACTAATGAAATAGTCACATCTAAAAATGTTCTTCCCTTATTTGGCTCCTCATTATGGATAGGAACAAAAAATAATCTACTATCCATGAGAACCACAATGTAAAAAGATAATTTGACGCAAGTAACATTAAATGGGCAATTTTGATTTTTCAGCTGTTACCGTACATTAATCATAATCATAATTTACTAACCAAGTATGTTTTGCAACATACGAGGAATTCGATTTGATTAAAGGTTTAATCATAGCCCAGAAGGGACTTACCTGTAGCACACTGCCACAAAGAACTGATGCCTATCTGTAATTCAGCTTGCCTCAGACATACAAACATGGTCAAATGAGGGAATGCAAGATAAGTTGGAGGTCAGATGTTGGTGTATACCCTGCACTGGGACTCATCATTATTTAGTGGTAGTGGATGGCAATAAGAGAACACACACACACACGAACACACACGCGCGCGCACAGTCACACGCGAACAAACATCACACACATCACACACAGCCATCTCCATTTTACTTCAGCTACTTAACAGCATATGCTTCTAATCTATAGATCTATCAAGGCACAGATTGGTGTCAAGCAAGCCTGGTCCTTTGCCCCAATGCTATCTTCAACCTTTCTTGCCACAATGCAACATGTCACATCCAACAAGCTTCCTATTGCAGTCCAATTAATGAATAGGACCAATGGGAAAACTATTCCCCCTGATCTAGACCCTTCAATATGTCAGCAATGCCTTTAGCCATGCAAGGCATAGTGTATGATGAATAAGACAACAAAACCAGTATAAAATGCATGATATAGAAGCACCATGCATCTTGCTTTCCTATCTTGCAGTCGCCCGTAGCAGGCATATCAAAGCACCAATCGTGATCAAATTAAATTTGAACCATATCCACAGACAGGACCAGCAAACGCTGCATTCCGACAGTGGAGGAGCTTTCTGTCCTGGGCCGCCTCCAATGTCATAATGAGGCCAAATGCAAATTGGAGGAACAGCACCTCATATTGTGTTGGCAGCTTACAACCTAGCGGTATGAATATTGATTTCACTCATTTTAAGTAACCTTTGCATTCCCTCCCTCTCTCTGTCCCTCCCCACCTCCACCCTAGTCATCTTACTGGTTTCACTGTCGTCCTGCTTAGTTTCACTCATCGTACCCGTTTGTTATCTTCTCTTCCACAGCCAACAAAGGACCATTGTGCCTCCACCTTTCCTTGATCATCCTTGCTGGCCTTGACATGTTCTTTTTCTACCTTCCATTCTTTTGTTCTTTGTACCTTCTTATACCTCCAGTTTCCCTCTCCCCTGACTCTCAGTCTGAAGAATGGCCTCCTACTGCTTTTGTCCAGAGATGTTGCCTTACCCGCTGAGTTACTCTAGCAATTTGTGTCTATCTTTGGTGTTCAATAGCCTGATGGTTGTTGGATAGAAGCTGCTCCTGACCCTCAACACTACAGTTTTCAGACTCCTATACCTTCTTCCCGATAGCAGGAATGAAATGAGAGAGTTGCAAGGATGGTGGGAGTCCTTGATGATACTGGCTGCCTTTTTGAGACAGTGACTCTTCCAGATCCCTTCAATGGTAGGGAGGTCAGTACCGTAATTAACCGGTCAGTGTTCACCACTTTTTGTAATCTCCTTTGTTCCTAGGTGTTTGTTACCAAATCAGGCTGTAATGCAACCAGTCAATATGCTCTTAACCATACAATTACAGAGGTTCAAGAGGGTTTTTGTCGACTTAGAGAGTCTCATAGAAACATAGAAAATAGGTACAGGAGGAGGCCATTCGGCCCTTTGAGCCAGCACCGCCATTCATTGTGATCATTGCTGATCGTCCCCAATCAATAACCCGTGCCTGCCTTCTCCCCATATCCCTTGAATCCACTATCCCCTGGAGCTCTATCTAACTCTCTCTTAAATCCATCCAGTGATTTGGCCTCCACTGCCCTCTGTGAAAGGGAATTCCACAAATTCATAACTCTCCGGGTGAAAACGTTTTTTTCTCACCTCAGTCTTAAATGGCCTCCTCTTTATTCTAAGACTGTGACCCCTGGTTCTGGACTCGCCCAACATTGGGAACATTTTTCCTGCATCTAGCCTGTCCGGTCCTTTTATAATTTTATACGTTTCTATAAGATCCCCTCATCCTTCTAAATTCCAGTGAATGCAAGCCTAGTCTTTTCAATCTTTCCTCATATGACAGTCCCGCCATCCCAGGGATCAATCTCGTGAACCTACGCTGCACTGCCTCAATCACAAGGATGTCCTTCCTCAAATTAGGAGACCAAAACTCCAGATGTGTTCTCACCAGAGCCCTATACAACTGCAGAAGAACCTCTCTACTCCTATACTGAAATCCTCTTGTTATGAAGGCCAACATTCCATTAGCTTTCTTCACTGCCTGCTGTACCTGCACGCCAACTTTCAGTGACCGGTGTACAAGGACACCCAGGTCTCACTGTACCTCCCCCTTACCTAACCTAACCCCATTGAGATAATAATCTGCCCCCTCGTTTTTGCCACCAAAGTGGATAACCTCCATTTATCTATATTATACTGCATCTGCCACGCATCTGCCCACTCACTCAACCTGTCCAGGTCACCCTGCAACCTCCTAATATCCTCTTCACTGTTCACACTGCCACCCAGCTTTGTGTCATCTGCAAACTTGCTAGTGTTGCTCCTAATTCCCTCTTCCAAATCATTCATATATATGGTAAACAGTTGCAGCCCCAACACCGATCCTTGCGGCACTCCACTCGCCACTGCCTGCCATTCTGAAAAGGACCCGTTCACTCCTACTCTTTGCTTCCTGTCTGCCAACCAATTTTCTATCCACATCAACACCCTACCCCCCAATACCATGTACAATACCAATTTTAGTCACCAGTCTCCCGTGCGGGACCTTATCAAAGGCTTTCTGAAAGTCTAGATACACTACATCCACTGGCTCCCCTTCATCCACAAGATTAGTCAAGCATGATTTTCCTTTCATAAATCCATGTTGACTTGGACTAATCCTTTTACTGCTATCCAAATGCTCTATTATTACCTATTTAATAATTGACCAGCATCTTTCTCACCACCGAAGTCAGGCTAACTGGTCTGTAACTCCCCGTTTTCTCTCTCGCTCCTTTCTTGAAAAGTGGGATAACATTAGCTATCCTCCAATCCACAGGAACTGATCCTGAATCTATTGAACATTGAGAAATGATCACCAATGTGTCCACTATTTCTAGAGCCACCTCCCTGAGGACCTTGAGATGCAGACCATCAGGCCCAGGGGATTTATTATCATTCGGTCCCATTAGCCTACCCAATACTATTTCTCGCCTAATGAAAATTTATTTCAGTTCCTCGAACCCCTTAGATCCTCTGTCCTTCCGTACTTCTGGGAGATTGTTTGTCTTCCTTAGTGAAGACAGATCCGAAGTACCTGTTCAACTCTTCTGCCATTTCCTTGTTCCCCATAATAATTTCACCTTCTGCCTTCAAGGGACCCACATTTGACTTTGCTATTCTTTTTCCCTTAACATATCTAAAGAAGCTTTTACTGTCCTTCTTTACATTCCTGGCCAGGTTCCCCTCGTACTTCATCTTTTCAGCCCGTATTGCCCGTTTTGTTTCCTTCTGTTGTCTTATGAAAGTTTCCCAATCCTCTGGCTTCCGGCTACTCTTTGCTGTGTTATACATCTTTTCGTTTAGTTTTATTATATCCCTAACTTCTCCTGTCAGCCACGGTTGCCTCCTACTCCCCATAGAATCGTTCTTCCTTTTTGGAATGAAATTATCCTGCGTCTTCTGGATTATGCCCAGAAATTCCTGCCATTGCTGTTCCACCGTCATTTCTGCTAGTATCCCTTTCCAATCTACCTTGGCCAGCTTCTCTCTCATGCCTTCATTGTTCCCTTTGTTCAACTGCATCACTGACACTTCCGATTTAACCTTCTCCTTCTCAAATTGCAGATCTCCTCAATCTTCTAAGAAAGCAGAGGCATTGTTTATGATTGCATCAATGTGCTGTTTTCGCTATTCCACTATGGTATCTATATCCACAGTGGCAGCATGTTTCAGGTACCCACCACTATGTAAAAAAAACAAAAAAAAAACGTCCCACCTATCTCCTTTAAACTTTCCCCCACTGAGCTTAAAGCTATGCCCTCTATGATATTTCTACCCTGGAAAAAAGGTTTCAACTGTCTACCATATCTATGCCTCTCAGAATTTTATGAACTCCAATCAGGTCTCCCCTTAACCTCCAAAGCTTCAGGAAAAACAATCCAAGTTTGTCCAACCTCTCCTTTTAACTATTACTACCAATCTAGGCAGACTGCTTGAAGTCTGCAATTCATGGACATAACCAGTTGCTAAGTTTCTTCTCTGGTGATGCTCTGCCAGGCCTGTATTGCAGCCATATTTAGCTTATGCTTGTTTTGTTTTGGTCCCCTTCCGTTTTCCCTTCAGCATATAAAAGGCATATTCAATTGGGTTCAGATCGGGTGATTGACTTTGCCACTCAAGAATTGACCATATTTTAGTTTTGAAAAACTCCTTTGTTGCTTTAGCAGTATGTTTGGGATCATTGTCTTGCTGTAGAATGAACTGCCAGCCAATGGGTTTTGAGGCATTTGTTTGAACTTGAACAGATAGGATGTGTCTATACACTTCAGAATTCATTATGCTACTACTAGGTATGTTGCAAAGCCTACCTGAAGCGTCGCTGAAAATCTGTCGCTGCGGGTGTGCGCGATTTTGGCACCTTTTAGAGCAAAGATCTTTGGTTTAGAGGGGGGGCGGGTTTAAAACGCGATTTTCCCTAGGCTGTTCCAATCGAAGATGTTCAGCCTAGTTAATTATTAACGAAAAATCGCTGGAAGACCCCGTCGCAAAAGCTATTATTAGTTTTAAAGGCCTTGTATAATAGTTATAGTAGTTTAAAAATCAATCTCTAAACCCGCGACCACCGGCCGCCGTCATGGTTGCATAGAGCAGACAACAGAATTATTTTTACATTAAAAAGGGCTTCTTAAGATCCCTTTATACAAAGTTTAATATTGCGAGTAGCTCATTTTGGGCCCATTATATCCCGCAGTATTTTTCTGGGCATTTGACGATACAAATCTAGCGCAATGTGAACGTTCTAAACCAGCGCGTTCACAGGAACCCACTAGAAGGCCGATTTAAATTGACTTTAATTTACAGCAATTGAACACTAAATTCTTTCCATTTGGCCTATAAATTAATATAAATGAGATTTAAAAATCATGTTTTATTGTGAATTATTTATGAATATTATTTGGACACTTAGGCTATTTAAAAATGTTAATCATTTATTAAGAAATGGTTAGATGTTTAGATCTAGTAATTGAAGTTTGAAATTAGCTACACTTGGGTAACTAAATATTATATGCTTTAATTTCAGGTCATCCAAGTAAGATTTTTTTATATTTGTTTCAGAATGGTTCAATCTACGATAACTGAAAATTTCATTCAGTTCTCTTAATTTTTAAGAAGGTTATGGGCTTTTGACTGCATACGATCACAGCTTTTTTGTTATGTCCATAGAAAATCAATATGGAACAAGATGCTAATTTCAGAGTATGAAAATGGCCATAACTTTTTAAATACTTGAGATATGAAAGTGAATTAGGTGTCAAATTAAACTTCTTTTTATGTTTTATCTGATGGGATAAATTACAGACTTGATTTTTTAAATCTCAAAATTTTGTAACATTGCCACTACTACCATCAGTGAGCCAGTACCTTCAGTAACCATACATGCCCAGGCCATAACACCCCCACCATGGTGTTAAGAATTTCCTCACTGATTATGTTCTATGGGTCAATAGGATCCGTTTACAGGTGCTGAGTTCTAGATCCAGGTTTTGAAATGAGTTTGGTTGAGATTAGTGTTGAAGGCAAAGCTATAGTCAATAAACATGAAGTGACCTGGGCGTACACTCATCCAGGGATGAGTGTACGCCCAGTGAAATGGTGTCGGCATTGGACTTGTTGCAATGTTAGGTGAACGGAAGACTCTTTGGGAGGCTGGATCAAATCCTCCATAACCAGCCTCACAAAGTACATCATGATGGCGTGAGTTAGAACCACTAGGTGGCAGTAATTTTGGCACAATGACTTGCTTTCCTTTGGCACTGAAATGTTAGTTGTTCTCTTAAAGCAGATGGGATCTTCAGAATGGAGTAGAGAGAGGTTTAAGATGTCTGTGAATACTCCTGCCAGCTGATCTGCACAGATGCCAAGGACACAGCTGAAGCTCTCTCTGGGCCAATTGCTTTCCAGTGGTTCACTCTCAGGAAGGCCAATCTGAAATCTGCAACAGTGACCCTGGATACTGATGCACCCAAGGCTGATACGGTGGATGACATCATTCCACCGACCTTCTGTTCAAAATGTGTATAGAATCCATCTAGCTTGTCAAGGAGTGATGGGTTATTGCTAGCTGTACTGCCCGACTTCACTCTGGAGCTCATTGCCACAAATGACAGATGTCTGCACGGTTATTCTGAGACTCTAGCTTGGACCGGAATTCTCTCTTGGCATATTTGATGGCTCTGTAAAGCTCGTAATAAGATTTCTTGAACCACTTGGGATCATTTGACTGGATACTGCAGATTTGGACTTCACTCGGGCAAGGACCTCATGGCTCATCCAAGGTTTCCGGTTGGGGAATACTCGTATCATCTTCTTTGGTATGCATTCCTAACACACTTACTAATTAAGTTTATTATGGCAGAGATTAGGTGTTGGACTGTGAAGAATAATGGCAGGCCCCTGTATATGGAGACTACGAGAGATCTATAAAGTTTATCAACAAGGCCTGATAACGACAGAACAATTACAACTTGAGCAAGCTAACAAGGAAACTAAACGAATTGCAAGAGTTTTCCTGTTAATTTTATAAGGAAGAGTGAAATAAATATTTATCCCTTAGAAGAGCAAAACAATTAATAATGGGAGTAAGCAAATGACAGAGATACTCAAACATGTATTTTGAATTCATCTTTAAAGAAGGTTGGGGGGGGGGGGGGGGGGGGGGAAGAAAGGAAAAGGCATAAAAGGAGAGCAAAATAAACTGCTGCAGGTCAGTCAGTATCTGGAGAAATGGACAGACACCGTTTCAGGTCACAACCCTTCTTCAAGACTGGGGAGATAGCAGGTAGAATAATGGACCCAGAGGGGTTTAGTTTATTATTGTCACGAGTACTTAGGTACAGCGATAAGCTTTTCTTTGCATGCTATCCAGTCATATTGACTATACATAAATACACAGTGCATAAATAAAGGGTACAATATTCAGTGCAAAGACTGATAAAGTCCAATTAAAGATAGTTCAAAAGGTCTCCAATCAGGGTCCTCCCAGTGATCCTACTATAAAGGCTTCTTCTATCCAACACTGGTTTATCTCCTTAATGCTGATGCTTCCCCCCCCCCCCCCCCCCCCCCCCCCCCCACCAGTATTCAAACTATTCCTGTTCTCACTTCTATTCTCCCTCCACTTTACACTTCCCACATCCTTGGTTTAAACCCATTGAATGTTGGGTTGGCCCAAGTGGTTCAAATGTTCCCATATGGCACAGAAACATCTTTAAAGTACTAAGTGTCCTCTTCAAACCGAGACCCAAGAACATTCCAGTTTTCTTGCATCTGAATGACCTGATGCTCTATTGAGTTACAATTTAACAGAACGTGGCACCATCTTGCCATTTAGATAACTTTTCTACTGGAATGCATGTTCATCTGCTCTGGTAAAACAGACACTGATTATATCAGATTACCACAGACTACTTTTAAATCAAACCTTAACAGAGCTTTAAACCATTGACACAAAGCATTTTCTTGGAGAATTCCTCATTTTAAAAGATTGTATTTCAAGTCAAGTCAAGACCAGTTTTATTCGTATAAATGAATTTGCCAGCAGCGGTACAATAATAAAAAAAGAACACACAATACACAAAATTTGACACAAACATCCATCACAGCATTCATCACTGTGGTGGAAGGCACATAAATGGCCAGTCCCCCTCCATTTTCCCCCGTGGTCGGGATCTCAACCCTCCGCAGTCCAGATGTTCAGACAAGTCCAGATAAGTCCTGAATCGGTGCCTCCCCACTGGAGACCGCAGCTTCAAGTTGGTGTAGGCCGCAGGCCAGCGGTGGAAGATTTAAAGTCCCCGCCGCGTCGCAGCAAGAAGCACCGCAGACTGCAGGACCAGCGGTCGAAGCTCCTCTCCAGGGATCCCCGGCGAGGGACCCCGCTCAGGATGGTAAGTCCACGCCGCGTCCACGGTAGAAGTTGGCCGAGAGCCGGCGGTCAGAGCTCTTCTCCTCCCGGGTCCCCAACGAGGGGATCCCAGGCCCAGGACGCCGCCAGCTTGAGCTCTGCAGACCGCAGCTTCAGGCTGTAGCGGGTTAGCGAACGGAGCGCTCCCATTTGGCGACCCCCGGCGTGGGCTCGCCCGCTCCGCGACGAAAGAGTCCTCACTGTGCCCGCTGCTGAAGCTGAAGCCCCGCGCGTGTCTCCGGGAAAGGCCTCACCGATCCTTGCTGTTAGGCTACTGGGGAGGCGACATGGAAAAAGTGGAGGAGGCGACCGAAGCAGTTTTCCCCTTACTCCCCCACACAAGACACACAGAGAAACATTAAAAACACACATTAAGACACTAAAATAACAAAAAAAGTAGAAAAAACTAACATGCTGCTGGCAGGGCTGCCAGCTAGCAGCGCCCCCACCGACTCTTATCTGCAGTTCATTACATGACATCTCAATATTCATCCCACTGTTTCATGTGGACAGTTATTACTTCATTAAAATCACAAATTATCGATAATTGGATTACAGCAATGAATTGATTTTCTTGCCTGGATTTGGTTGCATTGAATCAGTATGGCATCTTCAATAATAGAGGGTGGTTTCTTGGAACTGTGGACAGTGCTGGCCTCTAAGAATAGTGAGTAATTAATAAATTATTGCAAGGAAGGGATTTGTAACCACTGTTAATAGTCACGGGATGCAACTGTGAGAAAAGAGTAGGAAAGCAGGACCAGAGGATTCCTCTCAACTAAGAGGATCAAAGAGAATGTGGTAGTGAATTGTTGGGTAGGTCAAGAATCACTTGGTGTTGAAAATGGAAGATGAGAATTAATTGAGGGGAAGATATGGCCTCACAGCAGATATCACTGAAACAGATCCTTTGTCCCACCAGCAAATACCTATTTGTATTTATCCCATTATGTTTTCAGCATTCCAAGAAGCTCCCCCCAGATTCTTCCACTAATTTACACACAGGAGACAATTTAACCTACTGACCTGCCCATCCTTAGGATAATGGGAGAAAACCCATGCAGTCACAGAGAGAACATGCAAACCCCACACAGACAGTCCTGGAGGTTATGAGTGAATCTAGATCACTGGAGCTGCGAGGCTGTAGCTCGACTAGTTGCACCGCCGCCGTTCCTTACCAATTAAACTTTAGTAGGGGTAATGTGTTTAATTTCAGAATAATTAAAAAGTATTAAATAGGCTGCAAAATACTTTGAACAATCCTGAAATTACAAAAGGTCTAATACAGATAAGCCCATTTTTCTATATTTTTAAAAATGGTAATGGGAGTAAGCGATTAAATGGAGAAGCAGCAGTGGGTCAAGAACATCATAAGATTTTGGACAGCTAAAAGAAAGGGATTTGAAAATGTCAAGTTATTTTATCATTCACCACTCAAAGATCTCCTATCTTTCATTATATTCCCTCTAAGAAATTCCCAGTCTAAACGTCCACAGCCATCTGACTAGAGAATTCCATAAATGCACATGGTCTGAATGATGAACTATTTTCATCTGTCATACATAACCCATCACATATCCCGAGATTGATCCCGTGCTCAAGCCAACTCTCCCACATGAAGCAATCTATAATTTCTACGTTTAGAAGGCTTCTAATAACCTTAAAACATCTAAAATAGATAACCATCCATACCTCCAAATCCTAAGGTATCTAGGCTTAGGTATTCCATCCACAATTTTATCATGTTATCTGCCCTGTTACAGAGTTAATTTAGTAAACTTCTGAACTCCCAAGAATGTTCACCTTCTAAAACAAGCATATTATTTCAACATTGTACAAAGCGCATTGTGTGTTTTCAACAAAATTAAATTGCAGACATCATTCATCATGTACGAGGTTCCTTGCAACAACCTACAAAACATCGTTCCAAATTGATTGCACCTACATTTCAACTTAATGTTTCATGTACATTGACAATATTCACTTGTCCTCGACAATAAAAAAAACTTTTCTATTCATCTTGATATGGTTCCAGATAATTAATATTACAATCCTACGTACATCTTGTCCATAAATTCATTTTAACTCACAGCTTACCTTCCCATTTAGCTTTTCAAATTGAATACATTACACTCTGCCCCCTCATCCAAGTCATTGATTATATACTGTAAAAAAATGACGCCAAGCACTTATCATTGCAATATCCCTCTAATTGCCGACTACCAACTAAATTTACAACTGCTTCATAAATTTGTGGTGACGCTGCCCAGTCAAAAAGTAATCTACGTTAATTTTACCTTCAACTGGCCTACTGTTTCCAATCTTCCCTTTCATCAATTCAAGGACTTTGCCCTTGAATAAAGTGTATTTTACAAAGTCAAAAACAATCTACCATTACTGCTGCCAATATTTAAAACATTAGGAAATCGTACTTCAGGACTAGATATCACATTTTAATCTCATTAAATGTTTCAAGTACATTTTCTTTACCAACGTCAACTTTTGAAGATCCTTGTTCTTATCACCATCACTGTCACTATGTAATTGTATCTTTTAGTTTTAAGATAGTTTAATAACTTTACCATTATAAGTTTGCCTGCTTTTGCTTTCAAATGACTCGGTGCTGGTAGTAGCAGTAGCAGTAGCAGTAGCAGTAGCAGTAGGCCCCTCTCCGTCATGACTGACCATGGGTGATGCATCCTGGTCGGATGCAAGCCCGGGCGATATCATATGGAGGACAGGCTGTTGCCCATGCAGCACGCCCTCCCTCTTCATGTCGCTAATCAATCCAAAGGAACAGCAGTTTGGCACCAGCGCAGGAGCTGCCAGAGCGAGGTTGTAGACAACGACGAACTGCCTTAGGGGCTCAGACTCCGTTTTTTCTTGAAGTTTACTCCTGGAGTCTTTTCCATGACTGGGTATGGCAACAAGGCAGTGGAGGTTTTATATTGGAGTTTTCCCTCTCCTAGATGGACTGCCTTCCCAGGATGACGAACCCCATCTGCCCGAGACTCGTGGGGGCGGGAGCGTCTACCTTCCTGTGCAGGTCTATAGCACCTGCCCACTGCCCAAGACTTAAATGTTTTAATATTTTGTTCTATTTAAATACTTGATTTTTTTAATTTATTTCCCCTACTTGTTCCCTTTTATATTTTATTTTCTTCTAAAAATGTTGATTACCATTGAGAATAAAAAGGCTTTGCCACGGGAGGCCAATGCAGGAATTTATTACGCATGACTTTTATACATTTTATAACTTACAAGCAACTGAAATTTGTCAGAGGTCCACAGGGCTGGACATGCTTTTAATTTGTAAATGCAGGACTGATTCCTATTGTAGATATTCTCAGCAGCCCATAAATTGATTGAATTAATAATAGGAGGGTCTAACATAACACAAGCCAAATCAAGTAAGGAAGGTGATCCAAATAGAATTTTAACAATCTGGTAGTTTCAGTCAACACTTGGCATTGCAGATTTCATCAACCAAATGTATATTTCCCAACTGCTACAATGAGATTTAAACACTTTGTATCACATCCATAGTTCAATCCATAGATTACTAATCCAGTGACATACAACTACGCTTCCAAAGCACTGTATACAGATCTACTGTGACAAATAAATCAACCACATATATGCAATAAGAGCAGGGAGGTTCTACTGCAGTTGTACAGGATCTTGGTGAGACCACACCTGGAGTATTGCGTACAGTTTTGGTCTCCTAATCTGAGGAAAGACATTCTTGCCATAGAGGGAGTACAGAGAAGGTTCACCAGACTGATTCCTGGGATGGCGGGACTTTCATATGAAGAAACACTGGATAGACTCGGCTTGTACACGCTAGAATTTAGAAGATTGAGGGGGGATCTTATAGAAACTTACAAAATTCTTAAGGGGTTGGACAGGCTAGATGCAGGAAGATTATTCCCGATGTTAGGGAAGTCCAGAACTAGGGGTCACAGTTTAAGGATAAGAGGGAAGTCTTTTAGGACTGAGATGAGAAAATCATTTTTTACACAGAGTGGTGAATCTGTGGAATTCTCTGCCACAGAAGGTAGTTGAGGCCAGTTCATTGGCTATATTTAAGAGGGTTAGATGTGGCCCTTGTGGCTAAAGGGATCAGGGGGTATGGAGAGAAGGCAGGGATGGGATACCGAGTTGAATGATCAGCCATGATCATATTGAATGGCAGTGCAGGCTCGAAGGGCCGAATGGCCTACTCCTGCACCTAGTTTCTATGTTTCTAATTACAAAGAAAACAAAAAGTCTGAGTTTGGATCAATCACTGATTTCAACTGGGTTAAATGCTGAGGAAAACCTTAACTGATTTTTCAGAGCAAATAGAGTGTAAGGAGGGTATAAAGCCAAGAATACAGACATGCCAAAAATTAAAAATGCTGCTTGGCGTCAGGTAATAGAGCAGCTAAACCTTCCAAGGAACTTAGAAGACTGATTATCAAAGAGTAGTAATAGCAGATGGAAGATGTCACCTACATTCAAAATGCATGTAAATTGCAAAGCCTATTTAACATGTGCATATTTGTCTCTCAAAAGTGATTAATTTTCAATGTACAACTGCTAGCAAATATTTAAAAAGTAATACTTTGCAATTTATCAAAGTAACAATGTAATATGTATTGCCCTCCCTGTCAGAGCCTTATTCACTCTGCTCCCAAGGTAGCTTCAGTGCAGATGAGTTGCACACCTCAATATAAATTGTGCATTTATCAGTAAGGTCTGGAAAGAAATATAAATATAGAGATTCACCCTGGGCATAACACAGGAATGTCACTGACAGACCCACAAGGAGGCAAGCTTAGTGAAAGACACACTTTTTTTCAGCCTGAAACCTGTTGGCCTTCCAAGGCTAGACGAAGCCTGCAAGTAAATGCTGCCAACTGGCACATTGTGACGTGCAGGAATACATGCTGGACACATGCTGGAGAAGCTCAATGCAGTCACCTCAAAAACAGTGGGGAAGGACCAACTGAGGGCTGGTCACTGGACAGTGTGGATCCAGGCCTTGTGAAAAAGCCTCGTATGCATCACAGATGTTTTGTTTCAGGAGAAAACATGAACTATGCAGAAGGCATACAGCACAGCAAAGTGTGTGGTCATGCACTTTGGTACTAGGAATAAAGACAGACTATTTTCTAAGTGAGGAGAGTATTCAGAAATCAGAGGTGCAAAGGGATTCGGGAGCGCTGGTGCAGGATTCCCAAAAGGTTAATTTGCAACTTGGATCGGTAGTAAGGAAGGCAAATGCAATGTTAGCATTTATTTTGAGAGAACTAGAATAGAAAAACAGGGGTGTAATGCTGAGGCTTTATAAGACACTGGTTGGACTACATTTGGAGAACTGTGAACAGTTTTGGGCCCCATATCTGTGGAGGGATGCGTTGGTGTTGGAGAGGTTTACAGGGATGCCGGGGATGATTGGGTTAGCATATGATTAGCGTTTGACAGCTCTGGGTCTGTACTCGCTGGAGTTTAGAAGTATGAGGGAGGACCTCATTGAAATTTACTGAATAGTGAATGGCCTGGATGTGGATGTGGGGAGGATGTTTCCACTAGTGGGAGAAGCTAGGACCACACAGCATGGCCTCAGAATAAAAGGATATACCTTTAGAAAGGAGATCAGGAGGAATTTCTTTAGTCAGAGCATGACAAATATGTGGAATTCATTGCCACAGACGACTGTAGAGGCCAAGTCATTGGATTTTTTTAAGCAAAGATGGACAGGTTCTTTATTAATAAGGGTGTCAAAGGATATGGGGAGTAGGTAGTAGAATGGAGTTGAGAGGGAATGACAGGGCAGACTTGATGGGCTGGATGGCCTAATTCTGTTCCTATGACATATGCACGATGTATCGTAAGAGAATGCACCGACTGAACTGATGGTACATGGAAATAATATGTATTGTTTTTGTCTTTGCTATATATATGCAAAGACAAAATCAATGCCCCCAAGTCATTGCGTGTATTTGGACGTTAGTTTTCAGGCTCCTATAGCTTCTTCTCGAGTGAAATGAGAGAGCGACCAGGGTATTGTGGGTCTCTGGCGATGCTGGCTGCCTTTTTGATGCTGCAACTCCTGTAGATCCCTTCGATGATGGGGAGGTCAGTATTCATGATGAACTGGGCAGTGTACATCACTTTATGCAAGCTTCTTCTTCCTGAGCGTTCCAATTGTCGAACCAGGCCATGATGCAACCAGTAAATATGCTTGCTACTGTCCATCTGTAGAAGTTCAAGAGAATATTCCTTGACATACTGAACTGTCTCAATCTTTTTAAGGAAGTAGAGGTGTTGATGGGCTTTCTTTGTGATGGCATCAATGTGCTGAGTCCAAGACAGATCTTCAGAGATGTGCACGCCCAGGAATATGCTTTTGACTCTCTCCACCCCTTTCGATGTAGACAGGTTTATGGATCCTTGTCCTTCCTCTTCCAAAGTCCACAATCAGTTCCTTGGTTTTACTGACGTTGAGATCAAGGTTGTTGTTCTGGCACCATTTGGTCAGTTGAACGATCTGCCTCTAACACTCTACATATACTTTACAGGCTATAGAAAAGTCTGTAAAGCTGCATTAAGTAAGAATTTCAATGTTCCTTTGACGATACATAAGACAATTAATTACTTGGCTCTTGACTGTACAGAGATCCTATTCACTTAAACCAGGTTTGAGGCCTTGAATTTCAAATACTCTTTCCTCAGATGTCTGTGTTGGTGCACTGAAGAAGATGAGGAGTTAGTGTTGGGATAGCAAGGACAGATTGGTAAAGGACATTTGTATTGTGGACGTTTAGGGTCCTTGCTCTGTTTTAGTTAATGATGGTGATGACTTGGCATTCAATGTAAAAATGTGGACATGCACAATCTGTAGTTCAATGACCAAAAGTGGGGTCAACGGGTGACCAGTTTTCCATTTGTGTTGTAGATGAACTCTACTCCAGTGTGAAGGTTATTTAAAGATTTGGCTCGGTATTCATCCAGAATGAATGGGAAAAGTGTTGGGGCTCCACATCAGCCTGTGCTGAGACTGAGCATATTGTGGACCTGTTGGTGACATAATTTGGAAACAAATTTTTGACTACAACCAAATTTGGTAACGATAGTCTGCCATCCCACTTGATTAATGAAATGAAAGGCTTTAGGAGGACACAAGCCAACATATAGTGGCAGGTGCTGTTCCATACACTTTCTCTGGAAATATCACATGGAAATGATTACATTCATTGTGTCTCTAGATGAAGAAAATCTCAGCCACGAAGAAGAATAAGTTGAGGAGAATTCTTACAATTACTTTTCCTGTTGCAAACACAAGAAAGATCCCTCTGTAGTTACTGCAGTTAGAGTTGCATTCTGACTTGTCAGAATTACAACAACACTGTCCTGTGGCATATCCTTCTCTTCTCAGATATAGAGTTGAAGTTATGAATTGGGGGTAGACAAAAATGCTGGATTAACTCAGCGGGACAGGCAGCATCTCTGGAGAAAAGGAATGGGTGACGTGCCAGGTCGAGACCCTTCTTCAGTCTGATGAAGTTGTGAATTTATGTCTGGAGCTCTTCGCCATCAAGTGTTTGAACTTCAGCAGGAATACGGTAACCTCACGACATATGGTCTTTTCAACTTCTTGTTCATCTGGAATGATGGCAAGACTAACCAGCTAGTGTGCTCCATGGTGGAATCAAGGAGTCTTATGTCAAAGTCAGGATCAAATTATTCAAAGTTCTCCTACCAGCTGGTGCTGGTTGCCTTTCTATCCTAGATAAACTCCTTGAATATCAAATGTGTTGTTACACTAAATTGAGAAACAGCTTTACCCACATGCATTGCACCATTAGAAACGAAAACAAGAAAGCCAACAGACCCGCCCTCCTCCCTCATAGGGAACCAATACACAAAACACAGTGATATAATTAGACGTATTTTCCAAAAGAAAGCATCTCACGGATTCAAGCTTAGAAGGTGGCAAAACAAAGCAATAAGCCAATATAATTAACATAACAAAATAAGTAATCCGTGCTAGCTGGAAAATCAAAGATGTTTTACATTTTATACCTATGGGGAATGGAAAATTCACTTTTCGAACTCATCAACTGCAGTCCTTAAATATGTTTTAAATCATAACATTAATTTAAGAAAGGAAATAAAATTAGATCCTATGAATAATTATTTTTCTGCATCTTTATTTTGACAATTCGATACCTCAAATTTCTGGATTTCAAACAACTCTATTCCATATTTACTTGAAAGGTCATCATCAAATAATAAAAATAGACACAAGGTCCTGGAGTAACTCAGCTGGTCAGGCAGCATCTATGGAGAAAATGGAGTGGTGACATTTTGGGTCAGGACCCATCTTCAAAAACGCCAGCTATCCATTTTATCCAGAGATGTTGCCTGACTGGCTGTGACTCCAGCATTTTGTGTTGACCTTTGGAATAAACCAGCATCTACAGATCTTTTTTATTACAAGTTGAAATATTAACTTTGTCTTCTTCCCACTCTCGACAAGATATCCAGTACAGCTTTAATCCAATTACAATGACAAATAAAAAACAATCAACATTTGGAAGGACGGACTTCTGCCAAAGAAAAGCACCCTGTTAAACGAAGGTCACACCCACAGAAAATGGTTGAAATGTCATTATTTCTTACTTTCACTTTCTAACACGAGAAAAAAAATAATTTTGTTTTGCGAGGGCCATGCAGGATAAAAATACCACATTTGAAAAGTGGTCATTCAACACTATATGAACTACAAGAAAGCTTAAAAATTTGCAGTCAGCTGGGGATTTTAAAATGCAGTGAATGCACAACTATCCTCTGTTCTAAAATAATTTGAACTTATTTTTGCTCAATTTATTATCATAAGAACACCTTTTACCAGCACTAATACCACACAATGTACTTGATGACTCTTTAAAAACATTTTGTACTTTGACGACTCTTTGGTTTAGCCATACCACTATTTTCGATACTAGTCCCCAAAAACGTAAGAAATCCTAAAACATGAATTTCATGCCAACCAAGAATCTTTAAAATACCCTTGGTGGAGAAAAGCTTCTTGGGTAAGTAATGCGAACATGTTGACAAGAAAATGGCACATTAGGGATGTCATAAGCAGCAAAAGTGAAGTTTATGCCAAATATATCAATTAAGCAGATCACTACGAACACAATCACAAACATCAAATTTAGATATGTTAAGATAAAATGTTGACAGTTTCCAATCATATGGCAAAATAATGTATTAATAATGCATTACATGTCAATACTGCCACCTCTTTGAATAACTGCAAAAAGCAGCCCAAACGCTATTTCTTTTTTTTCCACAGAAAACCAAATTTAGTCATCTACAAAGGATTTTTAATGTCTTCCAACCCTTCACATATTTAATTCAAAAATCTACATCTCGATTTGATGGCAACTAATTATGCTCCAGGGCTTTCAATCGTTAATATTGCTGTTTAGTCTTATGACATATTTGACCAAAGTCAAATAACTTTTCCTTTTTATCGTATCTCCTGAGCTTATTGTTTAAAGTTATTTTTAATCTTTCATGAGTAATTGAAAAACGATCCCAAAATTGCAAATCAATCAATTGCACTGATAATCGCGCAGATTTCGAAACTAAGAGCTATGCTTCAACAAAACTAGCATCGAATTTGATAACGTCACAGGCAAAGAACCTGAATAGAAATTGAAACAAAGGCCTCCTCTGCTGCAAACTTCAACGAGTAAGATATATTGTATTGTAGCAAAAAACGTCCTTTAACGTACACAATTCTAATCTTATGTATTTAACAATTACAATACAATACCCATCATCCAAATGCAAATTACAGCAAACGCTATTTTGCAGTATGAAAGTTGCAGATAAGTGAATGGCGTCCATCAAGATTAATTTGCTGTACAAATGTATAGAAATATTTGAGAACTCTGCTGGGTTGCAGGATTCATTTACTGTCGCGACCCAGATATTTATTGGAAGTCACACAAGCGTAATCTTGCAATGTCATGTAAAATCTAGTAAAAGCAATCGGAATTATTTGACCTTTATTGCTTTGCATTTTGCATGCTTTGATGCGATCTATTTTGCAAAATATCCAATCCAAAATGCTTTTAAGCAACCACCACAGCGTTTGACACAACATTCGTATTCAACGAGGGTGGTGGCCAAAAGCTAAATATACATGCTAACATTATGTTCTAAAATAGCTCTTATGTTGAAAACTGAAACCAGGTATGATTGCAATAATTCATTAACTAAGAATTAATACGCAATTTTCATGTAAGATGTTAATAATCCAAATAAAACATAAAACTATAATACTCCTCTTAGGCCACGTCGGCGTACCCTTTCAAACCATTTTATATTGTTGCCCCCACCCTCACAGCTTTTACAAAGGGGCAAAGAGAAATTTGAATTAAATTTGGCCGAAATATCTCCAGTGATCATTGTCTTTTAATTGCCAATCGTGGTCTGTGTCACTGTTGTTGTAAAATTGAGTATAACACAGAAGCATGTTGCAATGGACAATCGCTGCCGGCTCCAGAGCCGGTGACAACCACCCCCGGCTTTCAGCGCATCTCGACACTTGGGGGGAAATAGGGCGAGCGACGACAACGCTGCTGTCGGCCGCGGCTACCGCACCTCGGGTTTACCAGGTGTCATCCAGGGGGAGAGGTGCTATTCCGCCGGCAGTAAATACTTACAGCCCTCCGACTTGCCCACAGCCGCAATCTACCCCGCCTCGTCTGGGTCTAGTCTAGTCCGGCCTGGCCTCGCCTCACCAGCAGCGCACGGGTTAAACCACCGTATTTACTAATTCCACATCCGGGCCCTGCCACAGGACAACCGGAAGGAAGTGCGCGGCTCAGCCCGCCTCCTGCTGACCCGGGCCCGCTGTGCGCCTGCGCGGCAGCCCGACGGTTGGTCCGTTGGACTTCAACCCAGCGCTCGCGCTGGAGCGGCCGTTGGGCTCGGAGAGCGCATGCGCGGCGGGGGCGTTCGCGCCGGCCGACAGGTGGGTGAGGGAGACGCGCATGCGTGGAAGTGTGTTCCCGCTATGAGGAGGTGAGGGGGCGCATGCGCGACGGAGTGTGAGAACCAAAGATACCAGAGTGTCTTTGGTGAGAACCGGCAGTAGGTGAGGAGACGGGAAAGCGCATGCGCGAAGGGTGTTAGTGCCGGCATTGGAGAGAGAGGGAGGCGGGAGAGCGCATGCGCGCTGGGTGTTCCCGCCGGCAGGAGGCGGGAGAGAGCATGCGCGGTCTTGAGGCGGGAGCCGTCACTGTCTGAAGCCAAAAGCAGAAAGACTATCTTTGAACACAATGCTGGAGTAATTCTTGCTGATTCCTTTTATTGGTTGTAAGATATTACGGCTATATAGATAGAAACAAGCATAGGTTTTCAGTACACGCTGTTGCCAGTGTGGGTCGTCTTTATTTTACAAAAGTACACAGCATACACACACATATTCAGTAGACTGATAAGATATAGAATATATCACATAACACAAATAATACCATTCTGGTACTCAGGTACCATTATATACGCTACACTTCTCTACCCTTAGAGAGTAAAATAACGTAAATTAGACAGGCAAGAATAATTTTATAAATTTAATCTGTCGCCAGATTTACGCATTATGATCTCTTGAGTGGTTTTAGGGGGAATGTCAGGTTGTGGTTCTAGAGTCAAGTTCAGAATCATTTATATAAGAAGGAACTGCAAATGCTGGAGAAACTCAGCGGGTGCAGCAGCATCTATGGAGTGAAGGAAATAGGCAACGTTTCGGGTCGAAACCCTTCACAAGATGTGCTGCACCTGCTGTGTTTCTCCAGCACTTTTGTCGACCTTCAGGATAACTTATCTTTGTTTCTACTTTCTTTGGAGTTTACATCTGAACGTGGAATAATACCAAAGTCTGACATCTGTTTCTTCGTCTGTGCTTTGCTCTTGTTCACCCCTTGCTGGAATAATATGGTTTATTATGTGCACACTTCGAACACGTCCTCACACTTCAACTACTGTTCCCACCTCCCTTTGCTTTGTAAGGGGTGCTGAGAACACGAACTTCATCATGTGTATTGAACCTACGTTCTTTTTTACTTCCACCATAATGACGTTTCTGATCAGATTGCATTCAACCTTAGGAGATAGGTTGGGTAGAACCATACTAGGTAGAACCAAGTTCTGAGCCTTCTTTTCATGAGAAGTTCAGCTGGCGTATACCCTGTGACGTAGATAGCACCTTCAGTGCCCACATCTGATTCTTCATGAGGCAAACACGACAATGATTCAGCAATAGCATTTTCTTTTGAGCTGCGGTATTCAATGCTTAAGTCATACCGTGACAGGAGAACTGCCAGCGCTGCATCCTCGAGGCTGCCATTGTAGGTATTGCTGACCGAGGACTAAGAATAGCGAGAAGTGGCTTATGATCAGTAACCAGGGTGAATTTCCTACCCAACAGATACTGATGGAATTTTTTGATCCCAAAGATGATACCAAGGACTTCTTTTTCGATTAGTGCATAATTACACTCACTCTTGGTAAGTGTGCTTGATGCAAATGCTATAGGCTTTTCTTGTCCATGTTCCATTACATGTGAAATCACAGCTCCTACCCCACAACTGGACATATAATAAGCTAACTTTAACTTGCGATTTGTATCGTAGTAAACAAGTAATGCATCACTGGTCAAGCTCTTTTTACACGCATCATAAGCATTTTGTTGCTCTTTGGACCATTCCAATTTTTTTGTCTTTTTCAACAACTTGTGAAGTGGAGCTAGCTTTGTTGCTAATTCGGGTAAGAAGCGTGAGTAATACTGTACCATACCCAGGAAGGAGCGGAGTTGGGACACATTCTGTGGTGTTGGTGCATTTGCTATAGCTTCAAACTTTTCCTTCACTGGTTGTAGTCCAAGTAGATCCACTTTCAAACCAAGATACACTACTTCGGTCTGTAAGAATACGCATTTGCTTCTTTTCAACTTTATATGGTGATCATCAAGCCGTTTCAACTCTTCACTGAGTATCTCCAGATTCTTCTCCTCAGTAACAATTGCAATCAGCAAGTCATCTTGATTGCTCAAACAATGTGATGTTCCTTGCAGAATCTTGTCCAGGGTAGCTTGAAAGATTTTTAGTGCTGACTTCACATCATAGGGTAATTTTGTGTAGAAATACAGCCCTATGTGTGTGTTTATCGAGTGATACTGCTGCCTCTTATGATCAACATTTAGCTGAGCATATGCATGTGACAGATCTAGCTTTGAGAATACCTTGGAACCAGCAGGTTCAGCGTATAAATCTTGTGAGGTTGGGAGTGGATACTGTTCATCATCCATTGCCTGGTTAATGGTCACTTTATAGTCTCCACACAATCTCACTGTGATGTCCGCTTTCAGAACCAACCACTACTATTGGAGTAGCCCAATCACTGGGATCTGTTTTAACCAGTACACCGTTTTGTTCCAACGTTTTGATTTCAGCTTCCACTTTACTTTTTGTGGTCTACAGTAGACCGGTTCCACATTGGGTTGAATCCTGATTTGTGCTTGATCACCCTTTATGCTATCGTAGCTGTCATTGAAAATAGCATGATGTTTCTGCAACAACTATCCAGTTGTGTTTGCGCTTCGACTTGGAATACAGATTTCCAGTCCAGTTTCAGTAAGCGAAGCCAATTTGTGCCCATCACCGTTGGCCTATTGACATAACTTGCGACAACTATTGGCAACTTCAAAGTCTTGCCTTTGTGTTGTTCATCTCTCTATCTATCTATTCTAACTAACTATCTATCTTATTATATAAAACTGTGTGCCTGTCGCCTGCCGTTCGTCCGTCCGGCTGCCGGCTGCCTTTCTTCTCAGAAGGTAGTTGAGGCCTGTTCATTGGCTATATTTAAGAGGGAGTTAGATGTGGCCCTTGTGGCTAAAGGGATCAGGGGGTATGGAGAGAAAGGCAGGTACAGGATACTGAGTTGGATGATCAGCCATGATCATATTGACTGGAGGTGCAGGCTCGAAGGGCTGAATGGCCTACTCCTGCACCTGATTTCTATGTTTCTAAGTTTCCCTCTTCTCACCCCTCTCCCTCTCCCACCCATCCCTCTCTCCCCCACTCCCCTTCACTCTCTACCCTATCCCCTTCCCTCTCTCCCCCCCGCCCCCTTCCCCCTACCCCTCTGTCCCTCTTCCACCACTCCCCCTACCCCTCCCTCCCCACACTTCCATTTTTTCCCCCTCACCCCCACCCCTTTCCCTCCCCCACCCCTCTCCCTCCCCCTACCTCCCCTCTCCACCCCCCACCCCCCTCCCCCTACCCCCTCTGACCCTCTCCACGCTTCCCACCCACGCTTCTCCCCCCCCCCTCCCACTATCCCTCCCCACTCTTTCCCCCCTCTCTCCCCTTCACACTCTTACCCCTCCCTCCTCCTCTCCGTCCCCATCCCTCCCCCCCCACATCTCTCTCTCCTCTCCCCCCCTCCCCTCCCCTCCCTCTCTTCCACTTCACCTCTCTCCCCCCTCCCCCCCTCCACTCGCCCCTCCCCACTCTTTCCCCCTCCCCCACCCCTCTCGCTCGCTCCCCCTCCCTCTCCACCCCCCCCCCCTTCCCCCTACCCCTCTGACCCTCCCCCACGCTTCCACCTCTCCCCCACTCCCACTATCCCTCCCCACTCTTTCCCCCCTCTCCACTTCCCCCTCTCCCCTTCCCTCCCTCCTCCCCTCCCTCCCCATCCCCACCCCCCCCCTCACCCACATCTCTCTCCCATCCCCCTCTCTCCCCCCCTACCCCCTCTCTCCTTTCCCTCCCAAATCTGTCCCGTTTCCTCCTCCTCCTCTCCCCCCCTCCCTCCCCTCTTCTCAACCCCCCCTCCCCCCACCTGTGTGTTTAGGGGGTGGTTAATGTGAGTGTGATGCGTCAGACGCTCCCCCCCCCCCCCCCCGCAAACGCCATTGGGGAAACAGACCCAACGGGTCTGCACTTGGTCTAGCTATATATTAAAACTGTGTGCCTCCCGCCTGCCGTCTGCCGTCCAGCTGCCTTTCTGCCTTTTGATTCGTTCCATCGTGTGATGTCACAATGCCCAATACTCGCAGATGTCCAATCGGAATGGATCCATTTTCTTCCTTTGATTCCCTGCAACTCCGAAACCAGACGCAGAATCGCCGACATCTTTTCCATTTCGATAGAGATTTCACTTTTCTTTCTAAGTATCCGCTCCTCATTACATTTCGTCGTCTTTAAGTACTCATTTTTAATCAATTCCTTCTCCATTGATTCATTTACATATATCTTCTCATCCATAGAATCAGCCCCAGCCCCAGCACCTGGTGAACGTTCCATCGTGTGTTGTCACAATGCCCAATGCTCAAAGTAGAGGGAGTACAGAGAAGGTTCACCAGACTGATTCCTGAGATGTCAGGACTTTCATATGAAGAAAGACTGGATAGACTCGGCTTGTACTCACTAGATTTTAGAAGATTGAGGGAGGATCTTATAGAAACTCCTGATTACATTTTGTTGTTTTTATGTACACATTTTTAATCAAATCCTTCTCCCCCCCACCCCAATATTTCAAAAAAAAAAAACTGGCTTCTCATCCATAGAAGGCTAGATGCAGGAAGGTTGTTCCCGATGTTGGGGAAGTCCAGAACAAGGGGTCACAGTTTAAGGATAAGGGGGAAGTCTTTTAGGACCGAGATGAGAAAAACATTTTTCACACAGAGAGTGGTGAATCTCTGGAATTCTCTGCCACAGAAGGTAGTTGAGGCCATTCATTGGCTATATTTAAGAGGGAGTTAGATGTGACTCTTGTGGCTAAAGGTATCAGGGGGTATGGAGAGAAGGCAGGTACAGGATACTGAGTTGGATGATCAGCCACGATCATATTGAATGGTGTTGCAGGCTCGAAGGGCCGAATGGCCTACTCCTTTACTTAATTTCTATGTTTCTATGTTTCCCTCTCCTCACCCCTCTCCGTCTCCCACCCATCCCTCTCTCCCCCCCCCCCCCTTCGCTCTCTCTACCGCACCCCCTTCCTCTCTCCCCCCCCGCCCCCTTCCCCCTCTGTCCCTCTTCCACCACCCCCCCCTACCCCCCCCCTCCCCACTCTTCCACTTCTCTCTCCCTTACCCCACCCCTCTCCCTCCCCCTCCCCCTCTCCTCTCCCTCCCCTCTCCCCCTCCCTCTCTCCCCCACCCCTTCCCCTACCCCTCTGTCCCTCTTCCACCACTCCCGCTACCCCTCTACCCCTCCCTCCCCACTCTTCCACTTCTCTCCCCCTTCTCACCTCCCCCTCTCCCTCCCTCTCCTCACCCCTCTCCCCCAACCCCCTTCCCTCTCTACCCCCCACCCCCTTCCCTCTCTCTCCCACGCCCCCCTTCCCCGTACCCCTCTGTCCCTCTTCCATCACTCCCCCCTACCACTCTCCTCCTCCCCTCTCCACTCTTCCACTTCTCTCCCCCCCTCCCCCTCCCACTCTCCTTCCCCACTCTTTCCCCTCTCCCCCCCCCCCTCTCCCCCCCTCCCTCCCTCCTCCCCTCCCCTCCCCATCCCCCCCCCCCCCACATCTCTCTCCCCATCCCCCCCCCCTCTCACCCCCCCCTACCCCCCTCTCCTTTCTCTCCCAAATCTGTCCCGTTTCCTCCTCCTCCTCTCCCCTCCCTCCCCTCTTCTCACCCCCCCCCCCCCCCCCCCACGCCCCACCTGTGTGTTTGGGGGGTGGTTAATGTGAGTGTGATGACGCAGCCCCCCCCCGCCCCCGCATACGCCGTTGGGGATACAGACCCAACGGGTCTGCACTTGGTCTAGTACATAACTAAAACTCTGAACTTGTGCTCTTCCGGTTTGCGCGGTTTATCTATTTGCGCAAATACGTTATGCGATAGCTCTATGATTTTCATCAGCTCACTCACCGTTCTTCTGTGCTGCGAGTGCAACAAGTTTTGTTCCGATCGGTGGTATATTGTAAAACTTAGCTAGGTTTAAAAATCGTAAAGACCTCGCGTGCGCAGATCGATCTCCTCTCCTGCCAGTCAGCGCCAAGCGGATTGGTCTCTTCTCCTGTCACTCCCCAGGATGGTCCGCCCCTTCCTGCACCATTGCATCTTTACTTGAGCTGAGGGACGTTGCGGGTGGCCGGCGGCGGTCTCCAACCGGACACAATTTTCGGAGGGACTGGAAGCGGGCCGGAGTCAGAGATGTCGTCAAATGGAAAGAGGAGAGTCTAATCCTGGCGGAGGAGAGTGTCCAGCGCCCGCTGTAGGTCCCAAATCCACCACCATCTCAATGCCCCGCAGCTCCAGCCCCTTCCTCGCTGGTCCCCCTCGCTGGCTCCTGCCCCCCTCCCCTGTGATACCCCCTCTCCCTCATGGCTCTTCCCCCGTCTTTTCTCCGAGCTCTCCTCGGGCTAAATTGGAGGAGCAGCACCTCAAATTTCACTTGGGCAGTTTGCACCCCAGCAGTATGAACATTGACCACTAATTTAAGGTAGTCCTTACTTTCTCCTCCCCTTCTCAGCTTTCCCACTGGCTCCTCCTCTTCCTTTCTTCTTCTCGCCCCCACCCTCACATCAGTCTGAAGAAGGGTTGCGGCCCGAAACGTTGCCTATTTCCTTCTGAGTTACTCCAGCATATTGTGTCTATCTATGGTGTAAACCAGCATCTGCAGTTCCTGCCTACTCAAAGTGCTGCAGTAACTCAGCGGGTCGGGCAGCATCTGTGGAGAACATTGACAGGCGATGTTTCAGGCCCTTCTTCACACTGATTAATATCATAAGTAATCTAAGCTGTCTAATAATCAATTAAATTTATTGACTCTGAGGTATAAAGTAAAACTGGCCAAGCCAGGTAATCTGTTAAACATGAGATAGACTCAACACCAGCATCTGCAGTTCCTTCCTACACATTCTGTTAAACATATTCTGTTGTACTGCTACAAGTAAGAATTTCATTGTTCTGTCTGGGACATATGACAATAAAACATCCTTGACAGCTAAGAAAAGTGAACCAGATGGAACTTTAAGCACCAATCTGGTACTATTCACAGTCAATACTTTGCGTTGCTGATTTATCTAAGGAAATGTAAATTTCCAAAAAACACAATGGGATGCAAGCACTAATGCAATGACATTGAACTATGCACTGCATACAGGTTGACTGTGACAGATAAACCAATTACACATGCAATTATTGAGACAACTAAGAGTTTCTGAGTTTGGGTGCAACCACTGATTTTGGGTCCCGACTCCAAACATCACTTATCCATGTTCTCCAGAGATGCCGCTTGACCTACTGAGTTACCCCAGTATTTTGTGTCTTTTTATAAACCAGAATCTTTCTCTAGCTGAAACCTGGTGGTTCGTGCAGAGCATCGAGAGCGTCTTTCAGTCTTTTCAGGTGAGGCAGAGGTTCACTTGCACCTCCTCCAACCTCATCTACTGTATCCGCTGTTCCAGCTGTCCTCCATACCGGCAATCGCCAAGCCTTCATGTGCAGGCTCGGCGATTGTTTTCCTGAACACCTCTGCTCAGTCTGCCTAAACCTACCTGATCTCCCGGTTGCTAAGCACTTTAACTCCCCTTCCCATTCCCACACAGACCTTTCTGTCCTGGGCCTCCACCATTGTCAGAGTGAGGCCCAGTGCAAATTGGTTGAACAGCACCTCATTATTTCGCTTGGGCAACTTGCATGCCAGCAGTATGAATGTTGACTTCTCTAACTTCAAGTCACCCTTGTTTTCCCCTCTCTCCATCCCTCCCCCTTCCCAGTTCTCTGACCAGTCTGACTGTTTCCAAGTACATTTTATCTCTGTTTGCTTTGTTGTTACCTTCTCCCAGCTAACAATCTATTCTACATTTTCCTTGAACTTCATCCCCTTTGTCCTGGTTTCACACCTTACACGTCCTTATCTATCTATCTATCTCCCTTTCCCCTGACATCCTTCTGAAGAATGGTCTCAACCTGAAATGTCACCGATTCCTTCTCCCCAAAGATGCTGCCTGTCCCACTACATTACTCCAGCATTTTGTGTCTACCATCGGTTTAAACCAGCATCTGCAGTTCCTTCCTACACATGTAAACATAGTACTCTGTAAACAATATAATGAACGTGGAAAATAATAGTTCAGTGTGTGTGTACACATAAAATATTAAATATTTGCCCTCTCAACTTAAACGTATGTTCTCAGATTCTTTAGTCTTCCACCATGGCTAAAAGATCCTATGCACTTGCCCTGTCTATTCCTATTATTAGTTTATATACACACTCAGCCTCATGCACTCTAAAGAATAAAGTCCCAGCCTGCCCAACCTTTTCCTATAGCTCAGGCCCTCAACTCCTAGCAACAGCCTCGTAAATCTCTGCTCTCTATCTAACCAATTAATCGACCAGAATGATACCACAATGGTAATTAATGGAAAACATTTAAGTAAAAAATGGGTGAATAACGTAGAGGGCAAGGTGCATGGAACTGAGAACGAAAAGGTAGATCCAAGTTTAAATTTGTTACAATAAAGTCCACTAGTACCAGCACCTGTTATCTAGTACCTGCTAACACCTAACAGGTATCAATCCCATACCCTATGGAGAGGTACAGGAGCATCAGCTGCAAAACCAGCAGGATGCTACACAGCTTCTTCCCACAGGCAATAAGACTGGTTAACGGACTGTGTCCCGTCCCCATATATCATACACCAACACATCTAACCTCGCCCATACTTTGACAGCTGGGCACCTGCTCAAAGTAAAGCCACTGTTCGGTCTGAATATCTGTTTTTATTTAAATTTTTAGGCCTATTTTTAAATATGGTAATTAATATTTAGCTCTATGTTTTTATTAACTGATGGTAACTGATCGAGAAACATTTTTTTCGTTTCATCTGTGTATGTAAGTACTTAGTTAAAATGACATTAAAGTAAATACTGAATACTGAATACTAACAGGTATCAATCCCATACCCTATTTTTCCCCAATAAAACTGCATTCATCTCAATTGCCTGCCGAATTACATGACACTTTCCGTGTTGCTTTGCAGGAGTGTAGCAGCATTGGAGGGGCTTGAACATGCTATAGCAAAATCAGAATTGATCCCTACTTTTTCGGTGTTAGGTTTGAGTTTGTAGCACTCAGCTGCTATTACATGAACGTGCTGCAACATGCATAGAAATTACAAGAGGCAAACTGACCATTCAGTCCACAAGAGCATTTACCCACATAAGGAATAAATAAGGTTACACAAAAAAGCTGGAGAAACTCAGCGGGTGCAGCAGCATCTATGGAGCGAAGGAAATAGGCAACGTTTCGGGCCGAAACCCTTCTTCAGACACTAAGGAATAAATAATATTGTTGTTTTAACTTTGTCATTTCTTCCACCACTTTTACCTTCCCTCCAATTAATCTATTCCAGAGGGGTGGGAGATTGCAACCTTCACGTGGACAGCCCTGTTTCGACGAATGCAATCAACCTGGCGTGCACAATCAAATAAGATCAAATAGAACAAGTTGTCTGAAGTAGGGTTTCGGCTCCTTCGCTCCATAGATGCTGCGGCACCCGCTGAGTTTCTCCAGCATTTGTGTGTACCTTCGATTTTCCAGGCATCTGCAGTTCCTTCTTAAACAAGTTGTCCTACTACTTTAGGCTGTGCACGCCATACGCAAGAGGAAGAAGCATTCCAGAATAATGACACATACCCAGCTTCGACCCGGTAATAGTAAAGATTGTGACCAGTTTGTCCAGATATTCTGCCTTTACCTGATCAGGCAATGAATGCCAACCCCACCATGTTCTTTGGGAAATATAATTTCTTTAACTCCCTTCTGATCTTTCTGCCTAATCTTTGTCCCCTAGTTAATAGAAAAGAGTTATCCTTTCAGATGAAGTCTGAAAAAGTGTCTCGACCCGAAATGTCACCTATTCCTTCTATCCAGAGATGGCCTGACCCACTGAGTTACTCCAGCATTCTGTGTCTTTCTTCAAGGTTTACCTTCCACAGTTTGTATAACTTAGTAATTTTATGCACAAAATTCTTTTAACCTGAGTACATAGCAGAATTAATGAGAAAATGTACATTAACTGTTGTGCAGTAACAGGGTCCTGGGTATCGGTACATACATTTGTGTTAATGGCAGGGCATATTATGTGGTATCTCAGGATTCAGAGCACAAAAGCAAGGGCATGGGGAGAAGGCAGGAAAATGGGATTAGGAGGAGGACATCAGCCATGATAAAATGGCGGAGGAGATTAGATGGGCCGAATGGCCTAATTCTACTATAATTTCAGAAATTGTGGAAGTTATGTTCTGTGGACCTGAGAGGAATGAGTCAGACAGAGGGCTAGTAAGCAGAGAGACAGTGCAGAGCCTCAACGGTGGAGAAGGCCGCTGGAAGCCATGCAGCAGCATGGGGCTCAGCCCAGCAAGCCGAGGCTTTATCCCAACCGCAGGCCCCTGCTCACCTGGTGGATTGGGAACTGGAGAAAAGGTGGAGGGAGACAACGGTGGACGCTGAACAAGGGGCCTGGTAAGAATGACCGGGGGGGGTCTTATCTTCCGCGCCGTCGAGGTCGACTGCGGGAGGCACCCTCCGGGGATCAAGGGCTGGAGAGGCCGTGCAAGGAGAGGGACGTTGATTCACGGGACGAGTGTAATAAAGACAACGCCTGCAATGGGCCTTTGTGGCCAGTTGCATATGGACTCAGTGGACTGTTCTACGCATGACCATGGTGATTGTGTTTATGTATGGGGATAGTGTTGTTGAGCTGTATGTAAAATTGTATTTCACTGTACCTGGTACACGTGACAAAAAAATAACCCATTGAAATCATTGACAATCCTTAATGGCATTGATATACAGAGCAATCTTGCTGTCAAGTTCATAGAAAAATAGGTGCAGGCGTAGGCCATTCGGCCCTTCGAGCCAGCACCGCCATTCTATATGATCATGGCTGATCATCTAAAATCAGTATCACATTCTTGCTTTTTCCTCATATCCCTTGATTCCTTTAACCCTATGAGCTAAATGTAACTCTCACTTGAATACATCCAGTGAATTGGCCTCCACTGCCTTCTGTGCAGAGAATTCCACAGATTCACAACTCTCTGGGTGCAAACGTTTTTCCTCATCTCAGTCCTAAATGGCCTACCCCTTATTCTTAAACTGTGACCCCTGATCCTGGGCTCCCCCAACACCGGGAACATTTTCTCTGCATCCTTCAGTCTCGCCCGAGAATTAGGCTGCACTCCCTCAATAGCGATAATTTTCTTCCTCAAATTAGGAGACCAAAATTAGACACAATACTCCAGGTGCGGGCTCACCAGAGCCCTGTACAACTGCAGTAGGACCTCCTTGCGCCTAAACTCAAATCCTCTCATAATGAAGGCCAAATGCCATGAGCTTTCTTCACTGCCTGCTGTACCGGCATGCTAACTTTCAGTGACTGATGTACATGCACACCCAGGTCTTGTTGCACCTCCCCTTTTCCTAATCTGACACCATTCAGGTAATAATATGCCTACCTGTTCTTGCCACCAAAGTGGATAACCTCATATTTATCCACATTATACTGCATCTACCATACATCTGCCCACTCACCCAACCTATCCAAGTCACCCCGCAGCCTCATAGCATCCTCATTGCAGCTCACACTGTCACCCAGCTTTGTTTCATCCACAAACTTGTAGATGTCACTTTGATTCCCATGTCTAAATCATTAATATATATTGTAAATAACGAGTCCCAGCACCGTGCCTTACGGTACCCCACTAGCCACTGCCTGCAATTCTGAAAAGGACCCATTAATTCCTACTCTTTGCTTCCTTTCTGCCAACCAGTTCTCTATCCATGTCAATGCCCTATCCCCAATACCATGTGCTCTAAATTTGCACACTAATCTCTAAGGGGTAAGCCATTTAGAATTAAGATGAGGAAAAACATTTTCACACAGAGAGTTTTGAATCTGTGGAATTCTCTGCCTCAGAAGGCAGTGGAGGCCAATTCTCTGGATGCTTTCAAGAGAAAGTTAGATAGAGCTCTTAATGATAGCGGAGTCAATGAATATAGGGAGAAGGCAGGAACGGGGTACTGATTGTTGATGATCACAGTGAATGGCAGTGCTGGGCCGAATGGCCTATGCCGGCATTTATTGTCTATTGTCAAAGGCTTTTTGAAGGTCCAGATACACCACGTCCACTGGCTCTCCCTTATCCATTCTACTTGTTACATCCTCAAAAATTCCAGAAGATTAGTCAAGCATGATTTCCCCCTCATAAATCCATGCTGACCGACCGATCCTGTCACTGCTTTCCAAATGCTCTGCCATAACATCTTTAATAATTGACTCCAGCATCTTCCCCACTACCTATGTAAGGCTAACTGGTCTATAATTCCCCATTTTCTCCCCCTTTTCTTAAAATGTGGAGTTACATTGGCTACCCTCCAGTCTACAGGAACCGATCCAGAGTCAAGAGAACATTGTAAAATGTTCCCCATGCATCCATGATTTCTAGAGCCACCTCCTTGAGTACGCTGGGATGCAGACCATCTGGCCCTGGGGATTTATCTGTTTTCAGTCTCAACAGTTTACCCAACACCATTTATTGACTAATGTGGATTCCCTTCTGTTCCCCCCTCCCACTAAATCCTCGGTCCCCAGGAGATTATTTGTGTCTTCCTTTGTGAAGACAGAACCAAAGTACTTGTTTAACTGTTCTGCCATTTCCTTGTTTCCCATTTTAAATTCACCTATCTCTGATTGTAAGGGACCTACATATGTCTTCACTAATCTTTTCCTTTTTACATATCTAAGGAAGCTTTTGCAGTCAGTTTTTATATTCCCCGCAAACTATTTTCATGCTCATTTCCCCCCCCTCTTAATGAACCCCTTTGTCCTCTGTTGAGTTCTAAATTTCTCCCAGTCCTCCAGTTTGCTGCTTCCTCTGGCCAACGTATATGCCTCTTCCTTGGATTTAACACTATCCTTGATTTCTCTCGTCAGCCACGGTTGAGCCGACTTCCCCATTTATTTTTCCGCCAGACAGGGATGAACAATTATTGTTCATCCATGCGGTCTTTAAATCTTTGCCATTGCATCTCCACCGTCAACCCTTTTAGTATAATTTACCAGTCTATCCCAGCCAATTCCCATCTCATACCTTCAAAGTCTCCTTTATTCAAGTTCAGGAACCCTAGTCTCTGAATTAACTGTGTCACTCTACATCGTAATGCAGAATACAGGTCTATAGCTTCCTGAACGCAACAATACAAGTCGCTAGAGGTAAGGAAGTGGTTCTATGTCCTATTGGTCATCTATCAAAGTGTATATGGTCAAGGCTTGGGTTGTAACAATTTGACACAGCTAATTCACATCAGTAGTAAACGGCTGCACAAACGTGAAACAGAATTTATACAAGAGACTACACTTTTTGGAATCTGGAGCAAGAAAACAAATTGCTTGAGAAGATAGACACAAAAAGCTGGAGTAACTCAGTGGGTCAGGCAGCATCTCTGGAGAAAAGGAGCAGGTGGTGTTTCGGGTCGAAACCCTTCTTCAGGTTGCCACAACTTGAGAAACATAACATATCTGTGGAGGCAAAGTGATGGGCACTATTTTGGGTTGAGGCCCTGCATCAGATCAAACATGTTTTATTGAGGCAATCCTTGAATGGAACCCATTGTATTTCCCATTTTATGCTACATTAGAAATTATACTGTAGTCTTTTCAGCATGTCTAGCAGGTCTGAAATTCTCCCAGTGCATACCCAAAACAAAATTTGAATAACGCTTAAAATTAATAACCTCAGTCAAAAGTCTAGGTCCAATTCCCAAAGTCTAAATAATGACATTGAATGAATTACTTAAAGTAGTATATTTTGTAAAAACCTTTGATCATTTTGAAGTTGAAATTATTTTTTTGTCGTCAATACGTGACGGGTGCTAGACCTTGAGTAATCACATTGTAAACCTCTCCCAACCTTTGATTTCACTGAACAGAATACTGCAAGGACAGTACTCGAGTACCCAGTTGGTGACATGTCACAGCTTACGTTGAAAGGAAAAGTTGCAAGGAATTCAGATGAAAGTTGAAGCTGCCAACATTGAATTATTCAAGGTTACACAAAAAAGCTGGAGAAACTCAGCGGGTGCAGCAGCATCTATGGAGCGAAGGAAATAGGCAATGTTTCGGGCCGAAACGTTGCCTATTTCCTTCGCTCCATAGATGCTGCTGCACCCGCTGAGTTTCTCCAGCTTTTTTGTGTAACCTTCGATTCTCCAGCATCTGCAGTTCCCTCTTAAACATTGAATTATTCAATATAATTGATGAAAGCAGGGTCAAAAGAAGGTTGGGTATATGAGATGATAAGCCACAAAAACCTTAAAGAGGAGATGAGTTGCGTGGCATACGGAGATACAAAACCAGAAGCGTTCAGTTCAGTTTATTGTCACGTTTGTGGCGGGCTAACCAGTCAGCGGTAAGACTACAATCGATTACATCCACAATGTACAGAGACATGAGAAGGGAATAACGTTTAGTGCAAGATAAAGCTAGTAGAGTCCGATAGTGGAGGTATCATATGATGATGAATGCACCACCATGGTCACATTTGATGATGACAACGATATTACAGTTGGTCAGTTCACTAGTGTTTATTTGTCATATGCACCAGATATGAACAGCAACAATTATTGCTGCAGCTTTACAGGCACATGGCAGATTAGATAAGGGGAAATGGATTGCCACCCAATGTCAACTTAAGAAAAAAATCCAATAATGAAGGTACAGTCATGAGCAGTAAGGTGACTGGTGGCCAACTGGAATGTTAAGAATGGGAAGAACTTTCCAAACGTTCCACTGGGGAACCAATGGCAGGAAGATAGGATAGAAGGCTTCAATGGAACGACTCTATCCTGTAGCCCTCTGGCTCCTCCTCTTCCTTTCGTCATCCCACCCCCCCCCCCCCTCCAAACCCTGCATCAGTCTGAAGAAGGGTTTTGGCCCGAAACGTTGCCTATTTCCTTCGCTCCATAGATGCTGCTGCACCCGCTTAGTTTCTCCAACAATTTTGTCTTCCCTCTATTTCTTTCCTGTCCAAATGGAATTGCTGTGATTGTACCTGCCTCTATCAACATCTCTGCGTGAAAAAGGTGATCTCTTTTAACTATTTCCCCTCGCCTTAAACCTGTACCCGATAGTTTTAGACAGCCCTACCCTTGGAAAACCACTGTGATTATAGACCCTTTCTATGCCACTCAGAATTTTGTAAGCTTCTATAACGTCGGCCCTCAGCCTCCTGCGTTTCAATGAGAACAATTACAGCCTATCCACTCTTTACATGTAATCAATGCCCTCCATGCCAGGCAACATCCTGGTGAATCTCTTAGAATTCACTCTCTCTCATGCTACCGCATCCTTTCTGCAGTGTGATGGCAGGAAGTGCACACAATATTCCAAGTTCAACTTCAAGTGAGTTTATTGTCATGTGTCCCTGATAGGACAATGAAATTCTTGCTTTGCTTCAGCACACAGAACATAGTAGGCATCAGTGTGCCCATATACCATTATATAAATATATACACACATGAATAAATAAACTGATAAAGTGGAAATAACAGATAATGGGTTATTAATGATCAGAGTTTTGTCCGAGCCAGGTTTAATAGCCTGATGGCTGTGGGGAAGTAGCTATTCCTGAACCTAGTCGTTGCAGTCTTCAGGCTCCTGTACCTTCTACCTGAAGGTAGCAGGGAGATGAGTGTGTGGCCAGGATGGTGTGGGTCTTTGATGATACTGCCAGCCTTTTTGAGGCAGCGACTGCGATAAATCCCCTCGATGGAAGGGAGGTCAGAGCCGATGATGGACTGGGCAGTGTTTACTACTTTTTGTAGTCTTTTCCTCTCCAGGGCGCCGAACCAAGCCACGATGCAACCAGTCAGCATGCTCTCTACTGTGCACCTGTAGAAGTTAGAGAGAGTACTTGACAAACCAACTCTTTGTAATCTTCTCAGGAAGTAGAGGCGCTGATGAGCTTTCTTGATAATTGCATTAGTGTACTTCCAAGTACGATCTATCCAATTTCCTAGACAGCTGCAACATGATGTCCCATCTCATATACCGAATAGATCTGCTTGTAAAGGCAAGCAGGCTAAAATACCCTTTTCACTACCCTGTGTCACCAATTTCAGGGAGCTAAGAGCTTGCACCCCAACACCCTGCTGTACATCAATGCTTCAAAGGAACTTGCCATTTGTTGTATACATCCAGTGAGTATTTAACACTGGAAGACATTAGTCCACACTTGCCTGGATTAAACTCCATTGGCCGCTGCTCCACCCAACTTTCCTGTAGACCTATGTCCCTCTGTATCTTCAGGCAGCCATTCAGTCTACAACTCAACCAATTTGCTCATCAACTTCCTCAGTCTGAAGAAGGGTTTCGGCCCGAAACGTCGCCTATTTCCTTTGCTCCATAGATGCTGCTGCACCCGCTGAGTTTCTCCAGCATTTTTGTGTACCTTACAACTCAACCAACCTCGGTATCATTAGAAAACATATTTGATATTCCACAGGCTTTTCATTCAAGTCATATAACAAACATCCAGAAAATAAAACCTTGACTACTACCCTCTCCTCTTTGTTTTGTCAAAACACTTTGGATTCCATGTGCCTTGTCTATCTGGACCAGTCTTGTTGTTACGTCATTGTACTTTAAAAGTAATTGAAGTACCAGGATTAACTAGAAGATTCTGTAAATTTATATCAGGTCAACCGAAGTTGGAGACAACTTTGTTTTGCAGGTTTTAGAAACCTTATGCATCCTGGAGGTGCTTGAGCAGATGGCCATTGTTAGAAATATGGCAGGTTGTATCAGGAATTGGGCATTTCATCCACTTTGTACAAACATGATGAAGCAAATCATTGATATTATCGTTTTTAAAGTCAGAAGTAATTAAGAAAGGCAGCAGAGCTGCGAATAAATGGATATATCTTGGCATCCCTCAGAAGGCTGAGAGTTGCTCCAACTATAAACCTGAGCCCAAAAAACACTTGGAATATTGCGATTCTGCCTGACCAGCCAAGTGCTTCCAGCAATTTATCTATTTATGAAAGCTTTCATTAACTTTGAGTTTGTTCTTATATTGCTGGCATTGCTACATCTCACCCCCTCCATGACACATTGGTCAACCTGAGGAGTACTTTTTGCAACAGACTGGTCCCACCAAGGTGCTGCACAGAATGTCCCAGGGTATTTTAGCCAAGGTGCTGCACAGAATGTCTAAAGGGTATTTTAGCCTGCTTTTCTTCACAAGCAGATCTATTCACCTGTGGCTATCAAAATGCACAATTCTTCCCCCTCTGTCGTGGGATAGATGGACCCCCCCCCCAAATAAGACCCCATCCCTCATCCTGGACGTTTCCACTCGATAATTTAATTTCATGTTTGTGCAATATTACACATGGGCTGTGCAATAACTGCTCACTTACATGTCATTATTGATGTAATGCCCATGACACTTTCCTTGCCTTGTAACTGTGTCTTTGGACTGGTGGCAGACCAATTTCTCTCCAGGATAAACAGAGTTGTATCGAATCGAAAAGTCAATTTCTGGGTCATTCCAAACCTTTCCACTAGCGCAGAAAGGAAGAAGACATGCAAGATATTCGTGATACTTGCGCATATGACAATGAACTTGAACTTGCAATACTTCCTAAATGTATCATAATGGTTTCACCAACACCTTTATCTTGGTTGTTGATGCCGTCTGCAAGAATTGCAGGGATTCTGTTGCTACCAATGAGTCAATTTGAGGATCACAATGTCTTCCTGGTTGCTCTTTTATGGGCATTACTCTGGCCAAGAGTTTCCCAGGAATCTTTGGAAATATTTCACATTTTTAAGGACTTTTAAGAACATCCTTGAATGTTATCCTCAGTCCATTTCGTATTTTCCTGTCATATCAAAGCTCAGAACATAGCGTTTGTTGTGGTGTCAGAGATCACGCATGTAAATGAGACTGTGTGTCTTTCAAAGCAACCTAATGTACCAAGAACCACAATACTGTGGATGTTGACTGGTAGATAATGCTGAAATTGCTTTGCGATTCTGCCAGTCCCACTGGAGTTGGATTGCTTTGCAAGTACAGTTTTGTAGTCCCTCGAGTGCTTTATTGCCGTGGCGAGTCCAAGTCCCTGATGCTCAGGAGGGCAGGAATCACTGCTGCGCAGAAGAATGGGCTTTGTGCCAGAATCAAGGCGTGATCTTTGCTCTTCCCAGCCGTAGCCTGTGGTGGTGTACTGCAGATTATACTCTGTCTGCAAATAACCTACCACAAAATTAATTCAATACTGTCCCCTAGTGTGCAAAATGTGCATTACAAGTCACAGAGTGTCGTAGAAGGCATCGAATCAGATGATGCTTAAATATGTGCACATTTAGAGGCTGACCTTCGATCTTCACCTTGTACTAGTCTGTCCCCAAGGTACAGCACCTTCCACAGTTCATCCCCCACCCCATATACAGGGTTACAATAAGACCCTGGGCATTTTGGCCAACATGGACAATGTGAGGTATTGCATTTTGGGAAGTCTAACATGGGCAGGACTTACACTGTGAATGATAGGGCTCTGGGGAGTGTTGTAGAGCAGAGGGATCTAGGAGCACAGGTCATGGTCCCTTGAAGGTAGAGTCGCAGGTATATATAGTAGTCAAAAAGGCTTTTGGCTCATTAGCCTTAGAGTATTGAGCATAAAAGATGTCCACAAAAATCTGGAGTAACTCAGCGGGTCAGACAGCATCTCTGGAGACGAGGAATAGGTGATGTTTTGGGTCGAGACCATTCTCCTCGACCCAAAATGTCACCTATTCCTTTGCTCCAGAGGTGCTGCCTGACCCGCTGAGTTACTCCAGCATTTTGTGTCTATCTGCAGTTCCTTCCTACATATTGAGTATAGAAGTTGGGAGGTAATGTTGCAGTTGTATAAGACGTTCCTGAGGTCGCATTTAGAGTATTGTGTTCTGCTCTGGACACCATGTTATAAGAAAGATGTTGTCAAGCTGGAAAGGGTACAGGGAAGATTTACGAGGATGTTGCCAGGACTAGAGGGTCTGAGCTACAGGGAGATGTAGAGTAGGCTGGGACTCTATTCCTTGAAGCACAGGAGTATGAGGGGTGATTTTACAGAGGTGTATAAAATCATGGAATGAATAGATCAGGTAGATGCACAGAGTCTCTTGCCCAGAGTAGGTGAATCGAGGACCAGAGGACATAGGTTTAAGGTGAAGGGGAAAAGATTTAATAGGAATCCGAGTGGTAACTTTTTCACACAAAGGGTGGTGGGTGTATGGAACAAGCTGCCAGAGCAGGTACTGTATTTGAGGCAGGGACTATCCCAACATTTATGAAACAGTAAGACAGATACATGGATAGGACAGGTTTGAAGGGATGTGGACCAAACGCGGGCAGGTGGGACTAGAATACCTGGACATGTTGGCCGGCGTGGGCAAGTTGGGCTGAGAGGTCTGTTTCTATGCTGTATCACTCTTTGACTCTATGGACCAGTTTGCCCTGAGGGACTGTTTTTGTGTTGTCTAAATCTACAGATTCATGGCTCTAATTGATCTGAACATTTAACTCTGACCTGCTGAGTGTTTTCACGGTGCTCAGATCTTGTTGTGTATATAGTGGCATTAACATTGTAAACTGTTCGCAGGAGTGTAATCACACAATCTAATGTAATGTAACAGAAGGCAATGTTTGCATCAAGACCCAAAATGTGGTTTCTTCATTTCTTTGTTGTGTCTTTCCTTCCTGTCTTTGTGCTTGATGTTTGTACATTTACTTCTCCCCGTGTGTTCCACCGTGTCCCTCTTCAACAAGGTTCACTCTCACATTCTCAACGTGTGAATCTACAGTGCACAAGTATCTAAATAATATCTGACCTGCGGATCTGCACAAAAGATGCCTGAAAAGCATTGTCATTGTACTTGGCTGTAGCTGAGTAAGGGATAAAAATGCTGGAAAATATTCCGGAGGTCAGGCAGCATCCGTGGAAAGAGCAGTGGTTAACGTTTCAGGTACACAAACCTTTATCAGAAATGAGAACTGTGGCAAAAGTTGAGGAAAAGTTGGTTAGATCAAGGGGTCATCTGATAATGAGGCCAGGATTACCGTGGAGATATATTGTACAGGTTCTCTGGTCAAATGAGTGAATGTGGACAATTAAAGGTTAATAATACATCAAATAAGCAATACAAGGCTGTGGGACATGCCCAGCAGGTTAGGCTGCAGTGACGGAGCAAACACCTGAACCAATACTACATTTTATGTCTATTTGCTTTATTGGTACCTTCTCCTAGCTAACAACGATCTATTCTTCATTATCCTTGATCTCCATCCCCTTTATCTAGTTTTCACACCTTACATTTCCTTATCTCTGTATCTCCCTCTCCCCGATGCAGTCTGAAGAAGGGTCTCGACCTGAAACGTCACCCATTCCTTCTCTACAGAGATGCTGCCTGTCCCGCTGAGTTACTCCAGCATTTTGTGTCTTTCAATACTACAGATAGATGACTTGCAACTGGCCCAGAAGGATTGGTACCTGAAGTTGGGGAATCCCGCACTGAGTCTGGAAGGCTGCAATATGCTGAGATGGAAGAAGAATGCTCCTCTCCGAACTGGCATGAGCCATATGCGAGCCGCAGGTAGAGAGCTCAGCGTGGGCTGGAGAACTATAGTAGCAAATTAAAGTGACTTTTTGAATTGCTAGCATTTTCTGTTTTATTTAACACTTCCAGCATGTGCAGTTTAAAATAAATCTTTGCTAATGTTAGAGATTTCCTATTCTATTTCTAGTGTGGGGAGATTCAGGGATTTAAATTATGTTGTGTCTTGGGTCTATTTGTTTGTAATGTATGGCTGCAGAAACGGCATTTCGTTTGGACCTCAAGGGGTCCAAATGACAATTAAATTGACTCTTGACTTGACTTGGATTTATTTTTCAGAAAACATGCCATTGTTCAAAGCAGTACCTTATTTGTGCAATCTATTTTCAGAGACAGGATGAAATTGGAAGAAATGTATTTTTTTGTAATAAATATCATTTTGTTGCAGCTTGCTATAGCACTTACCACAGTATATGGTGTGAAATACTGCACCACTTCCCCATTATCAGTGGAGAGAGATAAGGACAGAAATATCCATGTGTTCGTAATGGTTGCTGAAACCATTTGTCTGAAAGTCTTTACATAGAAACATAGAAAACATAGAAAATAGGTGCAGGAGTAGGCCATTCGGCCCTTCGAGCCTACACCGCCATTCAATATGATCATGGCTGATCATCCAACTCAGTATCCTGTACCTGCCTTCTCTCCATACCCCCTGATCCCTTTAGCCACAAAAGCCACATCTAACTCCCTCTTAAATATAGCCAATGAACTGGCCTCAACTACCTTCTGCGGCAGAGAATTCCAGAGATTCACCACTCTCTGTGTGAAAAAAGTTTTCCTCATCTCGGTCCTAAAAGATTTCCCCCTTATCCTTAAACTATGACCCCTTGTTCTGGATTTCCCCAACATCGGGAACAGTCTTCCTGCATCTAGCCTGTCCAACCCCTTAAGAATTTTGTAAGTTTCTATAAGATCCCCCCTTAATCTTCTAAATTCTAGCGAGTACAAACCGAAACTGAGTAGACAGGGATCCTTCCCCGTCTGTTGTCCCACATACACTGTTTATCGTCTCAATGTTGCACCAGACCTGGAGCTGATCTGCTCATCCCACATCCATTCCATAACCGGGGTCGCTTATTTCCAATCTATAACAACGCTCGCCTTTTCAAACCTCCCTCCATGTTAAGTCCAGTCTCAACTACCCCTCAGGCCAGAGTCCTTTCTACCAAGTGGTCATGGAAGTATGCTGGAACTATGCAGCGCAGAAATCTTTGGGCATCTACTGTTATCCCATTTGCCTGCATTGGGACTGTCACCCTTCTACAGTATGTCTTGCCTATATAAGAGCCTGTCTAAATTACTCTTAAGCATAGTAATTATGTCTAACTCCACTAAATATCAGGCAGCCTGTTCCAGATTATCAACCACTGTTTAAAAATAGTTATCATAAAATCTCCTTGAAAACTCCTCTCAGGGGAAAAAGAGTTTGACTATCTACCCTATCTCTACCTCTCGTAATCTTCCATACATCTGCAGATCACCGCTCAATGGCCTCCAGCGCAGGGCTAACAAGCTCAGCCAATCGAACCTCACCCCATGATTGAAGAAGGGTCTCGACCCAAAATGTCACCCATCCATCACAGTGGCTGCCTCGCCAACAGCCTGTCTGTCCGTCCCCTCTCTGTTTTTATTATTCTAAGTATGTCTTAAAAGTGTGTTTTACTGTTTCTTGGTATGTTTTATGTGGGGGGGGTGAGGGCAGAATCGGGGGGGAAAGTGCAAGTGGAACTCAGGAGGCCAGGCAGCATCTATGGAGGCAAAAGGGACTGATGATGATGTACGATCCAATAGAACTTTATTTACCCCAGGAGGGAAATTGGTCTGCCAACGTCATGAAACACAACACGATACATGAAACATGAAATTTAAAGTGATGAGTGGAAGGTCCAGGATTGGGGATATGCAAAGATTGGGAGGCGGGGGGGAAGGGGGGGGGGGGGGAGGGAGGAGGAGAGTCAGTCTCAGTCTCAGTCTACCCTACGACAAAAGGGGGAGGAGTTGTACAGTTTGATAGCCACAGGGAAGAAGGATCTCCTGTGGCGTTCTGTGCTGCATCTTGGTGGGACCAGTCTGTTGCTGAAGGTACTCCGAAGGAACAATCCCATTCTCTCTTTATTTCCCATTCTTATTCCTATTGGGGTTGTCCCATTCAAGTGTATTGTAGCCAAGCACTGTGTCTTTCAATAGTTCCATCCACCACTAGATGTATAGACTCTAGAGATAAGTTAACAATGATTAAAAACACAATCTGACATCCACTTTGATTAAGATCGATTCTGGGATGTAAGGTTGACCATGAAGTTTGTTGATCATAATTCTTTATGTTTTGTAGTATTAGCCTCCATTGAATCTACACTCGCTGCTCCAGCTAACAATAACACTAATTATATCTTTGTTGAGAAAATGCCCTGCTGACTTGTAGTGCTCTGTCCTTTGCTAATCTAGTTCAAATCTAATGCAGTGGAGACCAAAGATCGTAGAGGGACAAGATAGACCACTCCTCGAAAAACGCGTAGTATGACGTGTGTGACCGTCGACGCCATATTGTTAAGCATTTATTGGGCTGTAATGGCGTCCTCAGCTAAATCTACATCTCACTGCTCCACTATCAACTGTTCTAATCGTAAATCTAAACGACCAGAGCTGTCATTCTTTAGGTTCCCCAATAAAAAAGAAAGGTAAGAATATATTATTATAATTTTCAGTCGATATTCTGTCGTGAAAATGTTATTTTCTGTTCTCCCATCAACAGCCATTGGGAAATGGGTTTGTCGGTACATTATAAAGTTATTAGACTTATGTTTAATAGATCTTTACTTACCATAATAATAAAGACAGTTTTAACACTTCTGTACATTTTAGGTTTTGTTCTTGTAAGGGATTTATTTCCAAAATATGGCCTGCGGACACATTAGGCCCAGTGGCCACGGGATTTTTCGAGCTCAGATTCGTGTCCGAGAATGCGGCGGCTGTTACCTATTATATCCCTCGAATTGCCGAGACATCACAAGCAAAGATCACAAGCCCGCCGTGATCACAAGCCCGCCCATTCAAATATTATACAACTCTGCTCTATCATCTTTGGGTGCAATGGTGGGTCGGGGGGTTAGGCGGCGGCGGCCGCAATCAAAGATACGAGAGCAGCTCTGCTCTATAATCTTTGGTCGGAATGGGACGGCTGCGCGTTATAATGTGCTATCGTTCCACTCCCTCTCCCCCTTCTCCCTCTCCCCCATCTCCCTGTCCCCCTTCTCCCTCTCCCCCCTTTCCCCTCTCTCCCCCCCCCCTTTCCCCTTCTCCCTCTCCCCATCTCCCTCTCCCCATCTCCCTCTCCCCCTTCTCCCTCCCCTCTTCTGTCTCCCCTCTCTTTCGATCTCTCTCTCCCCTCTTTTCTCTCGATCTCTCTCTCTCCCTCTCTTCTCTCGATCTGCCTCCCTTCCCTCTCTCCCTCCCTTACCTCTTCGTGAGAGTTGGCAGCTCTGCTATGCCTTGGGTCCAAAAGAGGATAGAAAGAAAATACTTAATGGTCTTTGTAAGAAGATTTTAATAAGCTCTTCTACATTTAAGGTAAATTGACATATTAGAGGCAAAATACATCTTCAACATACAGATCTCCACACAACTGAAAACAATTGCATTTAAGTGATATATCATCCATTGTTCAGGCATGTAGTTATGATCATCTTTCTTCTTATTAGTTAATCCTAAATGATATCTCCTGTAATTTCAGATGTCAACAGTGGGTCCAGAATACTCATCGACAAGATCTCCTGCACCGAACTGCAGAGTATTTGTCAAATAACTGCCGTCTTATGTACATTGTGTGAAATTGTGATTTGTTAACTGCACAAAACTAATGCAAATGGCGATACATGCCTGCATTTGGCCCATACCCCTCTAAACCTGTCCTAACCATCAAATAACCTAACAGAACTGTCATGAGGAAAGATTTAAAAGACTAGGCTTGTATTCACTGGAGTTTAGAAGGATGAGGGGGATCTTATCATATTGTTTACAGTGTACTATGTTTACAGATTCTGTTGTGCTGCTGAAAGTAAGAATTTAATTGTTCTATCTGGGACAAGCTAGATGCAGGAAAATTGTTCTACATGACAATAAAACCCTCTTGTTAGATGCAAGGGGATCTTATAGAAACATCTAAATGAATAAAAGGACTGAACAAGCTAGATACAGGAAAAATGTTCCCAATGTTGGGCGAGTCCAGAACCAGGGGCCACAGTCTTGGAACAAAGGGGAGGCCATTTAAGACTGAGGTGAGAAAAAACTTTTTCACCCAGAGAGTTGTGAATTTGTGGAATTCCCTGCCACAGAGGGCAGTGGAGGCCAAATCACTGGGTGGATTTAAGAGAGAGTTAGATAGACCTCTAGGGGCTAGTGGAATCAAGGGGTATGGGGAGAAGGCAGGCATGGGTTATCGATTGGGGCTGATCAGCCATGATCACAATGAATGGCGGTGTTGGGTCGAAGTGCCAAATGGCCTCCTGCACCTATTTTCTATATTTCTAAAACACTCATCCAGCAATCCTCGAGCCCACCAGCTCATCCCGTAGTCAATTCATCAGCTTTTCCATAAGAACTTCCATCAGTTCTTGCAAAAGAATGACAATCAGCCAATCTCGATTACCCTCAGCCCATCAAGCAGTCCCTTAATTCGCACAGAAGTCTGAACTATTGAATGCTCACTGCATCTCTTTCCATGTCAGCAAGTTAATATCCAGCTGCATATGAACCATGTAAAAAATGAATAAATAGATGCATGTGGTGCAGTGATTTGTGCAGCACTATAGGCCTGGAGACCAAGAGGAGTTCACCATTGAACGGAGTTTGAACGGGGGGCTTGAGGCCCCCGACCGAGGAAGAACAAAAGGAAGGGACTTGAACTTTATTTCGCCTTCCATCACAGTGAGGAATGTGTAGGAGTCACTTTGGTGAATGTCCGTATTAAAATGTGTTTTTGAGTGCTGTTGCTTTTAATTGTATGACTGACCTGGCCAATGAAATTCCTCGTATATTGCAAAACATACTTGGAAAATAAAATCTGATTATGATTCTGAAAAGCCTTTCCCTTCCATACTCTTTCCTCTCTTTGATCTTTTTTTGCAGCTGACTGCCTTTCTGTACATGTTGCAAGAGATTGTCGCGGCATCCAGCATCCTCGGAGAATGTAGAATTAAAGGCAGTTTTAAAGATGGTTATTTGCCTCAAAATTGGGTTATTGTATCTCCAGAACCTCCCCAGAGGCTCTGGGAGACACAAGGTTCAAGAGGGAACACAAAAAGCCTAATTAGGAAGAATATTAAGAGTAAGATTTTCAATTAAAATACTGTAATTGATGGAAACTTGCCTTTAAATTGGTTCCTGGATGAAACCCTGATGGTTCTCACATTGTCTCTTTAAATTTACTCTCCTTTTCACACTTGCATTAAAACACACAGCCACCACCATTCACAGTGATACTGCCCGGCAGTCTCATAATTACAGTCTACACAGCTACCTTGACAGCCACACAAAATGATGTAAATAAAAATTGTTTTCCTGTTTAAGAAGTTCAATTGAGAATTATTTGAAATTGTGGGGGTTGATACAAAATACTGTTGACCCACAAATGTGTTGATATGAGACATTCACATTTAAAAAATCCATGTCGCAAAAAAAGCAAGAAGGTGCCCATGTTATTTGACCAACTTGCCAGATCAATTTAAATATACACAATATACAATTTATTTGTCACTTGAACCTCATAGAGGTTGTTGGAGCCCCCGGCGTGCGCTAGAAAAGTGCCGCAGCCATTTAAGCCACGCCGGGCGATGATGTAAGGCCCCGCTCCAGGTCATCCTCGACCCCCGCTACTCGGGCGGAATAATTTGCCGTTGCGGAAGCCCCGAAAAGCGGTCTCCCAGCAGGGACCCGCAGGCTCCGATATTACTGTCTGCCAGGCCTGCGGTTGGAGCCTCCGAATCTCCGGGGCTCGGGTCACAGCAGCGCATGGGTACATATGTAGGTATGTATGCATTAGTTTTGCTCCTAATTCCCTTTTCAAAATCATTAATATATATGGTAAACAGTTGCAGCCCCAACACCAAGCCTTGTGGCAAAAAAATCCAGAAGATTAGTCAAACATGATTTTCCTTTCATAAATCCATGTTGACTTGGACAGATCCTTTTACTGCTATCCAAATGCCCCATTATTGCATCTTTAATAATTGACTCCAGCATCTTTCACACCACCAAAGTCGGGCTAACTGGTCTGTAATTTTCCGTTTTCTCTCACGCTCCTTTCTAGAAAAGTGGGATAGCATTAGCTATCCTCCAATCCACAGGAGCTGATCGTAAATCTATTGATCGTTGGAAAATGATAATATATATAAATATATATGTATGTGTATATATGCATGTATGTGTATATATGCATGTATATGTGTGTATATACGCATGTGTATATATATATATGTTTATATATGTGTATATATGTATGCATATAAATGTATCAATATGTATGTGCATTTGTGTATGTGTGTGTATATGTGTGTGTGTATAATATATATATATGCATATATTTATTATTACTATATAATTATATATATAATTGCCTTTATGGTTTATGTATATCATCTTACAAGACAAATAAATTAATAGTGATGATTTAAATCAAAGTTGCTTCTGATACATGAGAATAAACTATTATCTCTAACTTGCCTCTCACACACAGACACACATTCATATAAATATATTAAATATATATACGTTAAATTTAATTTTTTGCAGTGTGTGTTAAAGCAATACAATGCAAGGGAAACTACACAAAGGAGGGGTCTGTTCCCGCTACAAGATACTTGAGGATCTTTGCTTTGGATCAAAGATTATAGCGGAGCTCTATAATCTTTGCTTTGAATCACAGCGGGTGGAATACCGGAAGTCGAGTGTCGCTGTAACAAATGGCGGCCGTGACGTTCCGTTGCGTACTACACGTCAGCCCATTGAATTTCGAAGGAGTGGTCTATCTTGTCCCTCTACGATCTTTGCTTGGGATTGCTGCCCCATTCAAGAGGCCAAGAGTCAAAAAAGAAGGGGAAGACAAGGTGGTCGAGTCACTTTTATCTGCAGTTCCTTCTTAAACACTGTTATTGTCATATGTCCCAGATAGAACAATGATATTGGCAGGTTCTCTGGATGCTTTCAAGAGAGAGCTCGATAGGGCTCTTAAAGATAACGGAGTCAGGGGATATGGGGAGAAGGCAGGAACGGGGTACTGATTGGGGATGATCAGCCATGATCACAATGAATGGCGGTGCTGGCTCGAAGGGCCGAATGGCCTACTCCTGCCCTTATTGTCTATTGTCTATTGACATTCGTACTTGCAGCAGCACAACAGAATGCTGGAGTAACTCAGCGGGTCAGGCAGCCTCACTGGAGAAAATGGATAGGGGTCGAGACTCTTCTCTTCAGAATGAGAGCCAGGGGAGAGGGGAAGAAACCAGGGGTAAGAAAAAGTACACAGGCCAAATGAATGAAAGGTATGCAAAAGGACAAATCAAAGCCATCAACTAGTATCAAGGAAAGGTGGAGCCCACAATGGCCCATAGTTGATAACAAGTGGATACAAACAGTGAAACTAAGCAGAACGACACTGAAACTAGTAGGTCGACTGGGGTGGGGGAGGGACGGAGAGAGAGGGAATGCAAGGGTTATTTGAAGTTAGAGAAATCAATATTCATATCACTGAGTTGTCAGCTGCCCAAGCAATTTTTGTTTGGCCTCATTTTGATAGTGGAGAAACCCAGGATAGAAAGGTCAGTATGGGAATGGGGATTAAAGTGTTTAAAATCGTGTAGGCCAAGGGGGACTGAGCAAAGGTGTTCAGCGAAACGATCGCCCCGTCTGCGTTTCATCTCACCGATATATAGGAATTCACACCTAGAATAACAGATACAGTTGCTCCTCATCTACGGTATCCGCTGATCTAGGTGTGGACTCCTATATGTCGTCGAGGGTCATAGGGCTGGAGGAGGCTGCAAAGGATTTAAGAACATGGAATCATATTTGGTGCACATCAGCAAGCACCTACAGAAAATAATGAGGCAATGACAAAAACAACAAATTCACAAAGTGATGGAGTAACTCAACAGGTCATTTAGTATCCCTGGAGAACATGGATGGGTAAAGGTTGGGACCTTTCTTCAGACTTTCAGACATTTCAGGATCATCCTGACCTAGAAAGTCAGCTATCCACGTTCTCCATAAATGCTGCCTAACCCACGGAGTTAGTACAGCACTAAAAAAATAGTTTATCTGGCCATAATTGTATTGCTTATTGTGAACTCTTACTATGTATCGATTGACTGCCACATTTTTTACTTTATATCCAAGACAACAATTCACGTGTATGTCTGCTTCCAAGATGACGTCCAACCAGCCGATTATTTGCGTGCTAGCCACAGAAGCAGCTCTACAATCACATATTACAATTGCTCCACACAATCTCTAGTCTAACAGCAACATTTCTTACTTTAACTATGATCTTCTTAAACTCCTCTCAGTTGGCTTTACCTTGCACTAAACGCAATTCCCTCATCATGTATCTATACATTGTAAATAGCTCATTGTAATCATGTATTCTTTTTCCACTGACTGGATAGCACGCAACAAAAAAATTTCACTGTAACTCGGTACACGTGACAATAAACGAAACTAATCTAATTCAGTTTTAGGATGATACGAGTTGACTTTGTACAACTGCATGTCCTCGTTTATCTCTCATCAGTTTACTAATCTTTACATGCCTCTGAGAATGGCATAGAAGCTTTAAATAATGTTTCAATGGTCTCACTCAAAACTTGTTAAAACTCTCATGATTTTTTGTGATTTACGCCCTGAATTCAATGGATTTTGAAATGTAGCATCAACTTTAGTGCAATTATATCAATATATATTATCAACAGTTTGCAATTATTTCAAATATATAGGAAAATCATTTCTTCAAATGAAAGTATTTTGAAGGTGTTTTGAGTATTTTGAGATAGGTTTTTTTTCTTTGTTGAAGTCATTCTCCCAATTCTGGCCTCTTAAATATCCCATATATTCCTCGTAGTTTTGTGTCGTATGAGCAGAATTAGGCCATTCAGCCCATCGAGAGTACCCCGCCATTCAATTATTGCTGAGCCATTTTTCTCTCTCAATTCCTTTCTCTTGTCTTCTCACCATAACCTTTGACAGCCTTAGTAAAGAAGAATCTGTCAATCTCCCCCTGAAAAATGCCCAGTGGCCTCCACAGCTGTCTGTGGGTGTGAATTCCACAGATTCACCAACCTTTTGACAAGAGAAACTCCTCATTCTAATTGTGGAGGCTGAGCCTTTCAGTTGCAAGAACTCAAAGTCAGGAAGTTCCCTCAAACTTCTCTTCTTCTTTTTCCACTTTTAAAATGTTCATATCAACTCAGCTCTTTGACCAAACATTTGATTTGGGACTTGTTGTCCCATTTTGTTTGATAACAACAATTACAGGTTATGTGTAGTGTAATGGCAAACCTCCGACTTTTCAAGTGTCCTCTTTTCCTCTTGCCATTACTACACAGGTAAGTAGGAGTGGTCTTATGCAGACCGAATACAACAGAACTTCCAGTCATTATTTCCAGTTTAATTAGTTGTTTATTGAAGTAGCTGTACAAATAAAGAGATGAACGCACCAGGCTTTTCTTATTCTGCATGCAAGTTGTAGCTGGCTGCTCTGTCCCTGGTCTGGTGAGAACTGTATGCTCTCCCTCCCTGTGCCTGCCCCTTCCTGTGCCTTATGCCTAAATACACACCACCTTGTGCATCTAATAACCGCCCCCAAGTGTCCAAAATAATACTGCAAGAAATATCGAGACAAAATGATATAATAGGCCAACAGTAGCTTGCCTAAACATAAATGGCTCCTACACAGTGGCCCCTAATTGTCCTAAGTAAATAACGATATAATTACCAATAAACATAAAAAGGAGTTATATACCTTACACCACCCCCTAATCCTTTACACATTTTCGAAAAAAAAGGTATATAGTATATGTTGGCATTTAATCTTCTTTAGCGATTCTTCAATCTTCTTCTCTACGTTTATCATATCTTTATCTTTAGGGCCACCAGTCTTTGCTGTCCGTAGGTCTCAGCTTCTTGGAGCCGACATATCTTTGTTATCGGTCTCTCCAAGATGTTGCTCTTAGTCTGAAGTCAAACTGTGCGCACAAGACCTTGTGCATCTGGTATGGTCTCCAATATTTTTCCCATTAACCAGGAGGCTCGTGGTGCAGTGGAATCAGCCACCACAACAATGTTACCTGGAGCTAAGCTTCTCCTTGACCACCGTTATCGTTCTTGGATTAGAGGCCAGTATTCTTGTGTCCACCGTTTCCAAAAGAGATCTGCCATATATTGCACCTGTCCCCATCTGCGTTTAATGTACAAGTCTTCCTTTACAAAGAGTCCAGGTGGTAGTATTGGTTTGGTTTTCAACAGAAGACGTTGGTATGAGTGCTTCCAGGTCCATTGGATCATCAGAACGCTTGGTAATGGGTCGATCATTTAAAATTGCTTCAACTTCACAAATTAAAGTTTGCAATCTTTCATCGCCCAGAACTTGTTGGTTAAGGACAGAGCACAGCACATTTCGAACCATGCGGATCAATCGTTCCCAAACTCCGCTGTGATGGGATCCTGTTGGGGGATTAAAGTTCCACCTTATCCCTTGCTGAAGCATAGCACTCTGGATCTTATCCTGATTCAAGCCATTGAGTGCTAGACCCATTGAGTGCTAGACCTATTTCCAAACCTGAGATATGATGACTGATCACAGGCTTCACTTGGTTCATGGTACACAAGAGAATATTGGTCTTTTGTCCTGTAATGTTCAGTTTCTCAACAAGCTTTCTGTGCAAAAGGTAGATGAACTTCCATCATCACCGGCCCCCAATATGCCCACATATATGAGGTGAGAGAATAGCATTACTCACAATTGCCTTCTCATTCTGTTCCATATGCTCCGGTTAGTGCGAACATGCCCCTGCACACCCTTTTGCATATGAGTGTACATTTTGCCTTTGAAGAGAGTATTGAGTTAGATGGGTCATATCATGAGCTCCAACAGATGGTCCATTAGTTGTTTGTTTTGATCTAACAACCCCCTGTTGCTGGGAGGAAGATTCAGTTTCAGCACACTCAGAAGATTCAACACATTATGTCTCTGTTGCACTTGATCAGGCAAGTGGTCATCTGCATGTGGATCTAATTTAGCTGTCTTCCTTTTGAGCAATTCCTCTTCTCAAATAAGCGCTCGCGTGTTAGTTAGATATGGCCCTTGTGGCTAAAGGGGTCGAGGGAGTTAGATGTGGCCCTTGTGGCTAAAGGGATCAGGGGGTATGGAGAGAAGGCAGGTACAGGATACTGAGTTGGATGATCAGCCATTATCATATTGAATGGCGGTGCAGGCTCGAAGGGCTGAATGGCCTACTGCACCTATTTTCTATGTTTCTATCCCATCAAATACTCTAGAGCTGCTTCTTGATCCCGGCATCAAATACATTGATTTTTGCATTGGTTGCTGCCAGTTCAGTCTCTAGTTTCAGCTGTTCTTTCTCTCTTTTCAACTGTTACTTCTTTTATTTCCACTTATTCTTACTCTCTTTCCAATTGTTCTTCTTGTGCCTCAAGCTCATGCCTTTTGTTCAGGGCGGCAACCCGTTCCTAGAAAGCAGCCCTTTCTGCCTGAGCTTTAATGCGAGCAGAGGACGTTGAAGATGCACATGATGAAGAACTAGATTTGTAGCTTCATTTAAGCTTTGAGACATTTGAAACACTGTCATCAGGTCCAATGTCATCTGAGTTTACAACACTGTGTTGTATGGCACTTTCAGCTATGGAGTGTGTAGTTTGCTGTCCACCTTCAGATAACCACACCATTACATTTTGTATAAAACCATTAAAAGCCTCCATTCTTTGTTGAACCCACTGCTTTTCTCGCTCATTTTCAGGCAGTGGTAACTTCACCAACGACTCGTGGTTTTCTCTGACTTCATCACAGAACTTGACTAATTGAACCAGGTTAGATTGTACTTCATTTGCATTTTCATTTGATTTTGTGAGCTCTTTCAGCATTCCGATTAACTTGTTAGCTTGTTTACATATCGAGCTTCTTGTCTTCTGACACTTTTCAAAGAACAATTTCAAGACTTTGGCAACCCTTTTCTCCTTTTCAGAATCATATTCAACATCGCCATCTTGTGACTGAGCATCAGATCTGACCATACATACTTGTGCACTGTCCCTTTAAGATTTGTTGACGTGGAAGCTGTATGCGTGGAAGCACAATATTTTAAACATCTGATATCGTTGTAATTCTCAAGGTCACTTCTTATTGTTTACAAATACACAGGACTAGAAGTTAAAAGTCCAAGGTGCCAAATATCAAATTACTCCCGATGGTGATGGGAGCCTTCTGCACTCACCTATGCTCCTCCGATGTTGAGAAAGGTTAGGCAGACACGTCCTTGGGGTTATCAAGTGGGCACCTACTTTCATCGACGTTTCGGAGATTGAACCCACAACGTCTCCAGTAAGCTCAGCGGTGCATTCTGGCGTCCCAGAACCACCTCCTCTGCATCTGTCTAGTTGGTTATTTGGGAGACCAAATGGGGTCATTCCTCTTCAGCCAGAGCCACTGGCTGAAGAGGAAATTCTCCATTATAGTGGCCGTTTTCCAATACAGCTTGTCATATATAGCTTCTCCAATAAAACCTAATGCTGTACGTATTCACTCTCCCTGTCCGTTGGCTATCGGGGTTTCCAATCTCCGTCAGTCAGATTAGCGCAGGTGGCGACAATGTCTAGTCGATTAGGAATGGCGGCATCAGGTTTGTGAACTAAAAACAATTCCTGTTCCATTTGAATAATTCGCAAGCACCAGCTTCACTCATAGAGCTAGTTCTCACTTAAGTGTAATGGAAAACTTCCGACTTTTCCAGTGTCCTCTTTTCCGCTTGCCATTACTACACAGGTAAGTAGGAGTGATCTTGCGCAGTCCGAATAGAACAGATCTTCCAGTCGTTATTTCCAGTTTAATTAGTTGTTTATTGAAGTAGCTGTACAAACAAAGAGATGAACTTGCCAGGTTTTCCTTATTCTGCATGCAAGTTGTAGCTGACTGCTCCGTCACTGGTCTGGTGAGAACTGTATGTTCTCACTCCCTGTGCCTGCCCCATCCTGTGCCTTATGCCCTCATATATACATCACCCTGTGCATCCAATAAACGCTCCCAAATGTCCAAAATAATACCGCAAGATATATCTAGACTAAATAATATAATATGCCAACAGTAGCTAGCCTAAACATAAATGGTTGCTACATGTAGGAAAGAACTGCAGATGTGTAGGAAAGAACTGCAGATGCTGGTTTAAATCGAAGGTAGACACAAAATGCTGGAGTAACTCAGCGGGTCAGGCAGCATCTCTGGAGAGCAGGAATGGGTGAGGTTTCGGGTCGAGACCCTTCTTCAGACTGATGTCAGGGGAGGGGGCGGGACAAAGATAGAATGTATTCGGAGACAGTAAGACTAGTAGGAGCTGGGAAGGGGGATGGGATGGAGAGAGAAAGCAAGGGCTATCTGAAATAAGAGAAGTCAATGTTCATACCGCTGGGGTGTAAACTACCCAAGCGAAATAGGAGGTGCTGTTCCTCCAATTTGCGCTGGGCCTCACTCTGACAATGGAGGAGGCCCAGGACAGAAAGGTCAGATTGGGAATGGGAGGGGCAGTTGAAGTGCTGAGCCAAAGCTAGATCGCGTAGGTTAAGACGGACTGTACGGAGGTGTTCAGCGAAACAATCGCTGGGCCTGCGCTTGGTCTCGCCGATCATTGGCGGAAAACCCGGGGGGGGCCAGGGGGGACGTGTCCCCTCCATGTTTTCAGAGGTGGGGTGCGGTCCCCCTCACGTTACAAGCTTTAAATCTAATTCAGAGCGCAAGGCTGAAGCTTCCGATGCCTCGCGTGTGTGCGCATGCGGCTGCCAAGAAATTGTGTCCCCCCTGACCCTCGGTCCCCTCCATGTTTTGAAAGCGGTTTCCGTCTCTGTCGCCGATGTAGAGAAGTTGACACCTGGAACAGCGGATACAGGATGGAGGGTGGAGGAGGTAGAAGTGAACCACTGCCTCACCTGGAAAGACTGTGTGGGTCCTTGGATAGAGTCGAGGGGGGAAGTAAAGGTACAGGTGTTGCATCTCCTGCGGTTGCAGGGGAAAGTACCTGGGGAGGTGGTGGTTTGGGTGGGAAGGGACGAGTTGACCAGGGCGTTTCGGAAGGAACGGTCTCTGCGGAAAGCAGAAAGGATTGGAGATGGGAAGATTTAGCCAGTAGTGGGATCCCGTTGGAGGTGGCGAAAATGTTGGAGGATAAAGAAAAAAGAACCAGAAGAGAATATATGCTGATGGGATGGAAGGTGAGGACAAGGGGGACTCTGTCCTTGTTACGAATGGGGGGAGGGGGAGCAAGAGCAGAGCTGCGGGATATCGAGGAGACCCTAGTGAGAGACTCACCTATAATGGAAGAGGTGAACCCCCGTTTGCTAAGGAATGAGAAGAATGGAACATCTCTGGAGGGAAGGAATGGATGACGTTTCGGGTCGAGACTCTTCTCCACTCTTTTTCAGTTTGGACCCAAAACGTCACCCAATCCTTCCCTCCAGAGATGCTGCCTGTCCCGCTGAGTTACTCCAGCATTTTGTGTCTATCTTTGGTGTAACCTTAAGGTTATACATTGCATAATTACTAGTTGTGGTTGCTGCCATAGATTTCAACAGTGTTGCATCAGATAATGAAAATTCCCAGAAGGAGATCATACAATTGCATTGTTTATTGTGGTATTTTGTTGTGGTGGACCGTATTGCTCCAAAGTTGCATCAGGGACAAGCAAGCAAAGGTGATTTGACAAATGCTGGTTTACACCGCGAAGGTAGTCACAAAAATGCTGGAGTACCTCAGCGGGACAGGGAATGGGTGACATCTCCAGAGGTGCTGCCTGTCCCGCTGAGTTCCTCCAGCAATTTGTGCCTATTTTACAGTTCCTTGACTAATCTTCTGGAATTTTTGAGGATGTAACAAGTAGAATGGATAACGGAGAGCCAGTGGATGTGGTGTATTTGGACTTTCAAAAAGTCTTTGACAAGGTCCCACACAAGAGATTAGTATGCAAAATAAGAGCACATGCTATTGGGGGTAGGGTATTGACATGGATAGAGAACTGGTTCGCAGACAGAATGCAAAGAGTAGGAATTACCAGGTCCTTTACATAATGACACACAGTGACTAAAACTCAGTGCTGGGACCCAAGTTATTTACAATATAAATGATTTAGACAAGATAATTAAATGTGACATCTCCAAGTTTGCAGATGACACAAAGCTGGGTGGCAGCATGAGCTGCGATGAGGATGCTATGATGCTGCAGGGTGACTTGGATTGGTTGGGTGAGTGGGCAGATGCATGGCAGATGCAGTATAATGTGGATAAATGTGAGGCCATCCGTTTTGGTGGCAAGAACAGAATGGCACATAATTACCTGAATATTATCAGATTAGGAAAAAGGGAGGTGCAACGAGACCTGGGTGTGCTTGTACACGGAGCCTCTGAGAGGAATTTTATCAGTGGGTACAAAGTTTCTTTCGGGCCCCGTCCCTTCTCCATTAGTCATCCTGTTTTTATCTACTGCCGGTTTATGCCATGAGCTGTAGCCTGAAAGGCAAAAAGGGGTATGGAAGATGAGAGAGGGGTGGAATGGAGCGCTCTGTTGATTTTCTGCATTTGAGGCCTCATGCTCCTATACTCCCTCCATGATGAATATAAATAAATAAAAATGATCAGAAAGAAGAAAGCACATTTGTTTTTGAACAACTTTTTTTATGACAGCAGGCATGTGTGGCAGGGGGTCCAGTATCTCACCAACTATAAGACCAACCTTGGAGCTGTTGAAGGTGACGCCTCGCTGGCAGAGGAGCTGAACCACTTCTTTGCTCGCTTTGAAGTGGAGCCACCCGAGACAGCCACATCACAGCACATGGTCCGCAGCAGCCTAACCCTCAAGATAGAGGAGCATGAGGTGAGGCGCACTCTGCGGGCCATAAATCCAAGGAAGGCTACTGGACCTGACGGCGTCTCTGGACGCGTGTTGAAGGACTGCGCAGACCAGCTGGCTGGAGTCTTTACAAGGATTTTTAACCAGTCTCTGGCCCAGTCCACTGTCCCACCCTGTCTGAAGTCCTCCACCATAGTCCCCCCTGCCCAAAAAAACCAACATCTCCAGCCTCAACGACTACCGGCCAGTCGCACTCACACCAGTGGTGATGAAGTGTTTTGAAAAACTGGTCCGGGGTCATATCACATCACTTCTGCCCCGAAGCTTTGACCCCCACCAGTTTGCGTACAGAGCAAATAGATCTACAGAGGACGCTGTAGCCACAGCTCTCCATGCTGCACTGTCTCACCTGGAGCAGCGGGGGAGCTACGTGCGGATGCTCTTTGTGGACTACAGCTCTGCTTTTAATACCATCCTTCCCCACAAACTGGTGGACAAACTGGGGGACTTGGGACTTCCACACTCCACCTGTACGTGGATAAATAGCTTCCTGTCGGGTCGCAGCCAGAGAGTCAGAGTGGGCCATCATACATCCACGGCCCTCAGCCTCAGTACCGGCTCTCCACAGGGCTGCGTACTGAGCCCCCTGCTCTACACCATCTACACACATGACTGCACCCCCGCCCACCACAGCAACACCATTGTCAAATTTGCGGATGACACTACGGTGGTGGGACTCATCTCCGGGGGGGACGAGTACGCCTACCGGGATGAGGTGGAGCAGCTGACAGTGTGGTGTGAAGAAAATAACCTGCTCCTCAACACCTTAAAGACAAAGGAAGTAATAATAGACTTCAGGAAGAACAAAACGGACATGGTACCATTGACTATCAGAGGGGACTGTGTAGAGAGGGTGGCGGATTTCCGCTTCCTGGGAATCCATATTGAGGAGGACCTGACGTGGAGCGTGAACACCACTGCGCTGCTGAAAAAGGTCCAGCAGAGACTGCACTTCCTGAGGGTGCTCAGGAAGAATAACATCACTCAGAGACTGCTGCTGTCCTTTTATCGGTGCTCCATTGAGAGCATACTAACATACTGTGTATGCGTGTGGTACACCAGCTGCACAGCGGCTCAGAGGAAAGCGCTCCAGAGGGCCATTGACAACGCCCAGAGGATTGTCGGCTGCCCTCTCCTTACCTTGGAGGACTTACACAGTTCCCGCTGCACCAAAAAATCCCAGAATATCATAAAGGACATTTCCCACCCCGGACACTCCCTGTTTGAACTGTTGCCGTCAGGCAGACGGTACAGATCTACAAGGACAAGGACAAATAGACTAAAAAACAGTTTTTACCCCACTGCTATAAAAGCACTAAATGTAGCCGCCAAGGAACGCAGGGGCGATACAGACTAAGGGACTGTGGTAACTGTGGAATCGACAGAAGGATGGAGGGTTGGGTGTGTATGCGTGCTTTGTCCGTGATATTTATTTAGTTGTTTATCTTTAATATTTTACCTTGTGTGTATCGTTAGCTTTTAGAAATGTTTGAATGCTGCACTGACTGGCTGACATTTTAAATTTCGTTGTACATGGTTCATGTTACAATGACAATAAAGAAACTATTCTATTCTATTCTATTCTATTAGTTCTTTGTTCAGTTTAGTTTAGTTTAGAGATACAGCGCGGACACAGGCCCTTCGGCCCACCGAGTCCGCGCCGACCAGCGATCCCCGCACACTAACACTACCCTACACACACTGGGGATAATTTACATTTATACCAAGCCAATTAACCTACAAACCTGTACGTCTTTGGAGTGTGGGAGAAAACCCATGCAGGTCACGGGGAGAACGTACAAACTCTGTACAGACAGCACCCGTAGTCAGGATCGAACCTGGGTCCCTGGTGCTGTTAGGCAGCAACTCTACCGCTGCGCCACCGTGCCGCTCACTACCTACCATGGTAATAAGCTACTCGGTTATAATGGATAAACTGGCAATAACGGACACCACTCTTTCTTTCCCCCAATGGTCTGTTATAACGAGATTTTGCTGTATATCTATTTCCAATATATATCGTTCCTCAGCAAGTCTTTGTGACCAGTTGATGTACGAGATATGTGAAGATACGTGAATGGCTCGATTGTAATCATGTATTGTCTTTCCACCTCAACAAAAGCTTTTCACTGTACCACAGTACACATGACAATAAACCAAACTCTCTCTCCATCCCTCCCCATCCTAGTTCTCTGACCAGTCTGACTATCCTCCTGAGTTGTCACTTTTCCCTAGCTAACAGTGATCTATTCTAAATATTTATTTTTGCTTCATCCCCTTTGATGTCTCGTTTTCACACGTTACCCTTCCTTATCTCTGTGTCCTCTTCTCCCCTGACTCTTGGTCTGAAGAAGGGTCTCGACCCGAAATGTCACCCATTCCTTCTCTCCAGAGATGCTGCCTGTCCCGCTGAGTTCCTCCAGCTTTTTGTGTCTGTCTAAACCAAAGATCTTATAGCGGAGCGATCTTTGGTCTAAACCAGAGGTGGGGAACCTTTTCATGTAGGAAGGCCGCATTAAGTTAGCTGTAATCTAATAAGGCTGCATCCAAGAAACTTCAATTAGATATAGGATTATTTAGTTGAATCTTCTTTTATTCTTTGGTATTTGAAATACGTTCATTTTAAGATTAAAATTAAAATAAAAGACAAACAAAAACATATTAATAAAAATAAAAGGATTTGTTCTACAAAATTTGGATTCATTCAAAAAGCCGCACTTAATGTCCTTAAGGCTGCAGGTTCCCCACCCCTGGTCTAAACTAAAGATCCAGTCTGTGTGGCCCTGACCTCTCTGGTTTTGTTTCCTCCATGTTCAGATGCTGGATGTTTATTCGGGCCGGGGCTACCACAACCTGGAATTTGACAGCAAGTTCACTGTCACCGTCAACCCAAGCGGAGTGGTTATGCTCTACGTGTATCCAGGAGAGCAGCAGCAGCAGCCGAACAGAAAGGCCAAAGCCTACCCAGTGTTGCTGTGAAGGGGCCTCCATCACCACGGCAACTGAAGGCCCAAAGCCTGTTGCTGTGAAGGAGCCTCCATCACCACGGCAACAGAAGGCCCAAAGTCCACCCTCTGCTGCACTGAAGCAGCTTTAATCGCTATGGAGGTATCTGGTCTTCAATTCCAGTTTGGTGTATTAACTCTTTGAATGCACATTTGATTTGCAAATTGAGCATATTTCATGCTTTTATGATTGGGCTTTTCAGAAGGGGTCGCTATTCCCTTTTGCCTCTTTTGATGGTTTATGTTTAATTCAGTCTTCCTGTGATTATGCTGTTTCTGCTGGTCAAAATGCTAAGCAGTCAATTTGGAATTTCTGCACTAGATCTCATGGTCACTGCTGAACAGCGAATGTTCAGACTCTCAGGTAAAAGTACTCATCTCTATAGGGAGGCCATTCAGCCCATCTGAGGTCGGACCAACCCCAATTCCTCCATACTCGTGTGTAGGAAGGAACTTCAGATGCTGCTTTCAACCGAAGATAGACACAAAGCTGGAGTAACCTCTGTGGGTCAGACAGCATCTCTGGCGGAAAGGAATTGGTGACGTTTCAGGTCTAGACCCTTTTCAGACTGAGAGGAAGTCAGATGAAGGGTCTCAACCTGAAACGTCACCTATTCCCTTTTCTCCAGAGACGCTGTCTGACCGGCTGAAGTTACTCCAGCTTTTTGTGCCTATCCTACCATCCAGTAAATGGGTACAATCAAACCCTGCACAAGTATAACAGATGGGGCAAAGAGCATCATTAACTCAGTGCAGAAATTAGTGTTACAGCTGCAGCGAAAAGTACAGATAAAAAAGCCACTAGACATGATGGCGTGATAGCACATTGGGCGTTTTTCACTTCACTTAAAGGGTGATAGCTGTAAGTATGAGGGAACATAATTGCTGTCCTTGAACCATGCCTATCCTTGAAGCTGAAGACACAGAATGCGGGCAATGGGTCCCTTGAACTGGTATTGTTTGAAAGAGTTGACTGTTTGTTAACCACACATGGATTCTGCACATTTTTCCAATTCCATTATTTGTCTGGGAAGGAACTGCAGATGCTGGTTTACACCACGGATAGACACAAAATGCTGGAGTAATTCAGCTGGTCAGGCAGCATCTCTTGAGAAAAAGAATGGGTGTCGTATCAGGTCAGAACCCTTCTTCAGACTGAAGAAGGATTCCGACCCGAAGCATCATCTATTCTTTTTCTCCGGAGGTGCTGCCTGACCCGCTGAGTTACTCCAGCATTTTGTGTCTACATCTTTTTTTTTTGTGTCTACATTTTTTTTTAAATCCCAAGTTTCCCAAAACCTCCAGTTGAGGCTAACTCCCGTATTACATAAATCTTCTCTTTTCTGAACAAGACCCTGGGATTAATTGTGAATTATCCCACACCATTGCAGCCACATTGTGGTGGTGTTGAAAGATTAAATGGTGGTGGGTCGATTGCCAAAGGGCGAGTTTACTTTGGAAAGCAAAAATGAGCTTATTGTTTTTAAATCAACTTGTTGCTTCTGTGAATTTGTATTTTTCAATAAAATGTTACCATGTTCTGTTGCTGTGGTGTTTTTTAAATTAAATTTCTTAACTTAAGTGAGGCAAAATGAAGTTATCAGATTCAGATTCAGATTCAATTTTAATTGTCATTGTCAGTGTACAGTACAGAGACAACAAAATGCATTTAGCATCTCCCTTGAAGAGAAACATAGCAAACGATTTGAATAAAAAATAATAAGTGTCCGGGGGGGTGGGGGGTGGTGATTGGCAGTCACCGAGGTACGTTGTTGAGTAGAGTGGCAGCCGCCGGAAAGAAGCTGTTCCTCGACCTGCTGGTTCGGCAACGGAGAGACTTGTAGCGCCTCCCGGATGGTAGGAGGGTAAACAGTCCATGGTTGGGGTGAGAGCAGTCCTTGGCGATGCTGAGCGCCCTCCGCAGACAGCGCTTGCTTTGGACAGACTCAATGGAGGGGAGCATGGAACCGGTGATGCGTTGGGCAATTTTCACCACCCTCTGCAATGCCTTCCGATCGGAACAGAGCAGTTCCATACCATACTGTGATGCAGTTGGTAAGGATGCTCTCGATGGTGCAGCGGTAGAAGTTCACCAGGATCTGAGGAGACGATGGACAGTCTCCTCAGGAAGGAGACGCTGATGAGGCTTCTCCTTCTTGTCAGTAAGATGTGCAGCATGAAAGCAGGCCCTTCGGCCCAACATGCCCATGTCATCCCTGGTAACATGAAACCAATGCAAATCAACTTCATCTACGCTCCACGCTGCCTTAGCAAAGCCACCAGCATAATCAAGGACCAGTCTCACCCTGGTCACTCCCTCGGGGGGTACTGTCCAGGTGGGTATGGCTGCCCTGCCTGTAGCTGTCCGTTTTTACACTTTTTTAAAATTTTTAATATGTTAAAATAGTGTTTTGTTTTGGAGGTCGTCTTTTTATGTGGGAGTTGGGTGGTTGGGAGGGGAAAGGGGAAACTGCTTTTCCTAGTCCCTACCTGGTCGGAGAGGCGGCTTTCCTCCGAGCAGCATCTTCGACCCGTCCTCGCGGCCTACCACTGGGTCTGGAGCGGCTTTTCCTGAGGGGACCGGCCAGAACCACGGCTTCGGCGGCGGCACAGCGCTAGAGCGCTATCGCGGAGCGGGCGATGCCTTGCCCGGGTCGCCGGGCTGGAGCTCCGGTGTGCTGGGTCCACCAATTGAACATCGCAGAGCTGGGGGGGGGCGTCTGTGGAGCGGTCAGCCGCGGGCTGCGGCACTGACTTTGACATCGCGGAGCCTGGGATCTCTCGCCGAGATCGCCAGTGGTGGAGCTCCAGCCAGTGCGGCCTGTCGGCTTCAGAAGCCGCAGTCTCCAGTAAGGAAGCGGCCGTTCCAGGTATCCCAAGCCGCTGAGAAGGTTCTCCCGACGCCGGAGCACCATCACCCGGCGAGAAGGGCCTGAAACATCGGGCCGCTGTAGCGGCGACTGCGGAGGCCGACTATGGGTGGACAAGGGGATGGGGACTGGACTGTGTGCCTTCCCTCACAGTGGGAACCATTGTGGGGGGATGTTTTTATGTTTAATGTTAAATTCCTTTATAATGTTATGTTGTATTCTTATTAATGTGCTGCATGCAAACTTGAATTTCACTACACCAATCGGTGTACATGATAATAAATGAACCTTACGAACCTTTGAACCTTCTACCAGAGAAGAGGTAGCGAAGTTTAAAAACTCATACCTCCAGATTCAGAGACAGTTTCTTCCCGGTTGTTATAAGGCAACTGTACCATCCTCATTGGAACCACCTCATTGGAGACCAATGGACTATCTTTATCCTGTATCTGTACACTGTGGGCGGCATGATTGTAATAGTGTACAGTGTTTTTGCTGACTGGATAGCATGCAACACAAAAGCTTTTCACTGTACCTCGGTACACGTGACAATAATAAACTATTATTGCAGAGTTTGCACGTCTCTCTGGTTGGTTTCCCCATACAAAGATGTGCAGGTTTGTAGGTTAATTGAGCTCCTGTAAAGGGAGTGAATGAGCAAGTGGGATAACATAAAACTAGTGTGACCAGTTGGATTTGGTGGGCCGAAGGGCCTATTTCTATGCTGTATCTCTACCTCCGCTATCCACGCACCAGTCTAAATGCCTATTAAATGTTTACATTGCCCAGCGTAAATTAGCAGCTTTTCAGTCTGAGAAGAGTCTCGACCCGAAACATCACCCATTCCTTCTCTCCGGAGATGCTGCCTGTCCCGCTGAGTTGCTCCAGCATTTTGGGTCTTCGATCTTCGGAATGAACATTGACTTCTCTAACTTCAAGAAGCCATCTCTCTTCATCCCTTCCCCGTTCCCAGTTCTCCGACCAGTCTGACTGCCCCCCTGATTGCATTTTATCTCTGTGTGCTTCGTTGTCACCTTCTCCTATTTAACGATGATCTATTTCTACATTTTCCTTGAACCACATCTTTTTTTGATGTCTCATTTTCACACCTTACACTTCCTTATCTCTGTGTCACCCTCTCCCCTGACTCTCCGTGTGAATGTTCTCTATCCGAAACGTCACCCATTCCTTCTCTCCATAGATGCTGCTGCCTGTCCCACTGAGTTACTCCAGCACTTTGTTGCCTATCTAAGGTGTACATCAGCACCTGCAGTTCCTTCCTCCTGTCACTGTTCAACAGTGGGCGGCTCTCACTGCATTGGACCCGCCTACGGCAGCTCTTCGCCAATCACAGCGAGGATCGCACTGACAGACGTGGCTAACGGCCAATCAACTGGAAGGCGGGACTACATTACGATGATGGACAGAGAAAATAGCCATTCACGGCCGTAAGACCGTCCGGTCTCGCTCAGTGATTGGTCAATTGGTAGAAAAATGTAAATTATAATTCAATTAAACCCAATTTCTGGAAACAAACAGGTAAAACATTAATGGAATTATTGTGTTTTTAGTTGAGAAAAATAAAAAGGGCGAGATCTTTCAAACCTGCTGCATCAAATCCAGGAATTGATATGATGTAGTCGCGCTTAATCACCCTGAGGCAAAGGAGGGAAAGCCGACCAGACTTGACCGTGGTCCAAGCTCGCAATATCCTACGTGAACCGACCAATAAATCACGCAATTTTTGGGAGACCTTGGATGAGGCTCTTTCTGGTCCATCTCCCAAATCCCCTCAAGGTGTTAAATGATATAAGCAAATATCTTATAGCTGCTATAGGATCTTTGGATATAAGTAGGAAGGAAGGAACTGCAGATAAAAGATCATTTGGCTAGATATAGGGAGGTTGCACGTAAGGTCACTGGGTCATAGGGTTCGACGCATGGAGCCAAAGATCCTATAGCAGTCGACCCATGACCCGTACTGTTGCTACGCTACTCCAAATGGATTACACGCGATGAACTGCAGGTAGGCACTTACCATTGTTTCCAGCATAGCGGGCCCGTTAAAACCCGCTGAAATGGTCAATTTTTGCGCTGTAAATAATTATGGAAATCGGGATAAGCGTGTGAGACATTTATCCTACTTCAGAATTCCAAAAGTGAGGAGAAATGACGATAGATGGAAGCGAGAGCTGAAGGGACAACAACAGCCAGAGTGCTTGGCGAACATTGGCCGTTTGCTCACTGCATTTCATCAACTAAGGCATTATTTGTGTTTTTTCTTGATTCCTTTGGCATTTAAAAAGTTTCAGAAGTGATAAATCTGGCTGTAATTTTTTTAATCACCCATGGTTCCCAAGTGGGTTTTTGCATACAAAATGAAAATGCATCTGAAGAAAAATTTACAGCCAAATGTATCACTTCTGAGAATGTTTAGATACCAAAGGAATCAAGAAAAAACACAAATAATGCCTTACTGTTGATGAAATGCAGTGAGCAAACGCGATAATTCCCAATATTTTCAATTCCGATATCTGCACGGCCAATGTTTACCAAGCACTTTAGCTATTGTTGTCCCTTCAGTTCTCGCTTCTCTATACCTTAATTTCGCTTCATTTTTGGAATTCTAAAGTTGGGTACATGTCTCTCACACTTACCCCGACTCCCACAATTTTTTTCAACGCAAAAATTCAACATTTTGGCGGTTTTTAACAGGTAGGAAAGTACGCGTTTCTTGTATTAATAACATATACCGGAAGTGACGGATGTCCTCCAGATGGATTTAGCGGCTCCGTGCGTCGAGCCCTCTAACCCAGTGACCTTACGTGCAACCCCCCCCCCCCCCCCTGTTGTGCTGCAGCAAGCAAGAATTTCATTGTCCCATCTGGGACACATGACAATAAACTCTCTTGACTTGACTTAACTTCGGAAAGTATCGATGGGGTGAAAGACTGGCTCCCAGATCCAAAGATCCTAGAGGAGCAAGATAGACCACTCCTCGAAAAACGCGTAGTATGACGTGTGTGATCGTCGACGCCATTTTCCGAGGCATTTATTGGGCTTCCCCCACACTGTCATGGCGTCCTTATCTAAATTTCATCTTACTGCTCTGCTATCAAGTATTCTAATCGTAAATCTAAACGACCCGACCTGTCATTCTTTAGGTTCCCCAATAAAAAAGAAAGGTGAGAAAATATTTTTATTATTTTCAGTCGATATTCTGTCGTGAAAATGTTATTTTCTGTTCTCCCATCAACGGCCATTGGGAAACTGGGTTTGTCGGTACATTAGAAAGTTATTAGACGTATTTTAATAGTTCTTTACTTACCATAATAATAAAGACAATTTTAACACTTCTGTACGTTTTTGGTTTTGTTCTTGTAAGGGATTGGTCTCCAAAATATGGCCCGCGGACACATCAGGTCCAGTGACCAGGAGATTTCTCGAGCTCAGATTCAAGTCCGAGAATGGGCGGCTGTTACCCATTATATTCCTCGAATTGTCAAGACATCACAAGCAAAGATCACAAGCCCGCCGTGAAGAAGGGTGCAATCAAATATTATATAACTCTGCTCTATCATCTTTTGGGTGCAATGGTGGGACGGGGGGTTAGGCGGCGGCGGCCGCAATCAAAGATACGAGAGGAGCTCTGCTCTATAATCTTTGGTCGGAATGGGACGGCTGCGCGTTATAATGTGCTATTGTTCCACTCTCCCTCTCCCCCTTCTCCCTTCCCCCCTCTCCCCTGTCCCCCCCCTTCTCCCTTCTCCCTCCCCCCTTCTCCCCCTCTCTTCTCTCTCTCTCTCTCTCTCCCCTCTCTCCCTCCTCGATCTCTCTCTCTCTCTCTCTCTCTCTCTCTCTCTCTCTCCCCTCTCTCTCGCGATCTCCCTCCCTCCCTCTCTCTCCCTCCCTTCCATCTCTCCCTCCCTTACCTCTTCGTGAGAGTTGGCAGCTCTGCTATGCCTTGGGTCCAAAAGAGGATAGAAAGAAAATACTTAATGGTCTTTGTAAGAAGATTTTAATAAGCTCTTATCCATTTAAGGTAAATTGACATATTAAAGGCAAAACGCATTTTCAATATACAGGTCTCTCCACACAACTGAAAACAATTGCATTTAAGTGATATATCATCCATTGTTCAGGCAAGTAGCAATAGGTTACAATAAACTTCCTACATATTCCAGGAATTCATCTCATAACAATGGGAGAGGCTTAAATGCATTGTAAAATCATAAATCCATGTTGACTTGGACTAATCCTTTTACTGCTATCCAAATGCCCCATTATTACATCTGTAATAATTGACTCCAGCATCTTTCACACCACCAAAGTCAGGCTAACTGGTCTGTAATTCCCTGTTTTCTCTCTCGCTCCTTTCTTGAAAAGTGGGATAGCATTAGCTACACTCCAATCCACAGGAACTGATCGTAAATCTATTGATCGTTGGAAAATAATAGAAACATAGAAATTAGGTGCAGGAGTAGGCCATTCGGCCCTTCGAGCCTGCACCGCCATTCAATATGATCATGGCTGAGCATCCAACTCAGTATCCCGTACCTGCCTTCTCTCCATACCCTCTGATCTCCTTAGCCACAAGGGCCACATCTAACTCCCTCTTAAATATAGCCAATGAACTGGCCTCGACTACCCTCTGCGGCAGAGAGTTCCAGAGATTCACCACTCTCTGTGTGAAAAAGGTTCTTCACATATCGGTTTTAAAGGATTTCCCCCTTATCCTTAAGCTGTGACCCCTTGTCCTGGACTTCCCCAACATCGGGAACAATCTTCCTGCATCTAGCCTGTCCAACCCCTTAAGAATTTTGTAAGTTTCTATAAGATCCCCTCTCAATCTCCTAAATTGTAGAGAGTATAAACCAAGTCTATCCAGCCTTTCTTCATAAGACAGTCCTGACATCCCAGGAATCAGTCTGGTGAACCTTCTCTGCACTCCCTCTATGGCAATAATGTCCTTCCTCAGATTTGGAGACCAAAACTGTACGCAATACTCCAGGTGTGGTCTCACCAAGACCCTGTACAACTGCAGTAGAACCACCCTGCTCCTATACTCAAATCCTTTCGCTATGAAAGCTAACATACCATTCGCTTTCTTCACTGCCTGCTGCACCTGCATGCCTACTTTCAATGACTGGTGTACCATGACACCCAGGTCTCGCTGCATCTCCCCTTTTCCTAGTCGGCCGCCATTTAGATAATAGTCTGCTTTCCTGTTTTTGCCACCAAAATGGATAACCTCACATTTATCCACATTATACTGCATCTGCCAAACATTTGCCCACTCACCCAGCCTATCCAAGTCACCTTGCAGTCTCCTAGCATCCTCCTCACAGCTAACACTGCCCTCCAGCTTAGTGTCATCCGCAAACTTGGAGATATTGCCTTCAATTCCCTCATCCAGATCATTAATATATATTGTAAATAGCTGGGGTCCCAGCACTGAGCCTTGCGGTACCCCACTAGTCACTGCCTGCCTAATGAAGAACTCAACCATATTATGGTCACTCATGCCCAAGGGGGCACGTACAACAAGATTGCTAACTAACCCTTCCTCATTACTCAATACCCAGTCTAAAATAGCCTGCTCTCTCGTTGGTTCCTCTACATGTTAATCATATGTATAAATATATATGTATGTGTATATATGCATGTATGTGTACATATGCAAGTGTATGTATATGTGTGTATATATGTATGTATATATATGTTTATATGTGTGTATGTATGTGTATATATGTATGTGTGTATATATGTATGTATAAATATATATATATATGCATATATATATATTACTATATAATTATATATATAATTGCCTTTATGGTTTATGTATATCATCTTACAAGACAAATAAATTAATAGTGATTATTTAAATCAAAGTTGCTTCTGATCCATGAGAATAAACTTAATTATCTCTAACTTGCCTCTCGCACACATTCATATAAATATATAAAATATGTATACGTTAAATTTAATTTTGTGCAGTGTGTGTTAAAGCAATACAATGCAAGGCAAGGGAAACTACGCAAAGGAGGGGGCTGTTCCCGCTACAAGATGCTCGAGGATCTTTGCTTTGGATCAAAGATTATAGCGGAGCTCTATAATCTTTGCTTTGGATCACAGCATGTTAGCACACCGGTGTGAGGGAGGGAGAGAGAGAGAGAGAGAGGGCGCCATCGCCGCCGCCGCTGCTGTTGTTGTTGTTGTTGTTGTTGTTGTGCGGGGCCCGTCGTTCACCCCGATAGAGGCGACGGTGGGGGGCGGGGGACCGGCCGGGGGGGTGTGTAGACCCGGCTGGAGCAGCGCCCGCCCGCCCGCGTGTTGTGTTGTTGTTGTCGCTGCCGGGACGGGACTGGTCCAGAGTCCGTCGTTCCTGTTCCCGCCGGCGACGGGAGAACGGTCTCCCTCCCGGACCGACGGACAGAGAGACAGACGAGCGGCCCCCGGCAGCGGACGGGACGGGACCCGCTCACTGGGCGCCAGCCTGACCGATGGGGCCGATAGACCGGGGGGGCAAACACCGGGACGTTTCACGGCCGTCCTCACTCACTCTCACCCACGACTAGGCCCGGATCATCGAGGACAGACGGACAGACAGAGACAGACGATCGGCCCCCGCGCGCGGACGGGACGGGACGGGACCCGCTCACTGGGCGCCAGGCTGACCGATGGGCAGGCGCGGCGAGACGACGTCACGTTTCACGGCCTCACCACTCACTCACCCCACTGCGCAGGCGCGGAGAGACGACGTCATTGGTCACCAGCTTCCTCCCACTGCGCAGGCGCGGAGAGAGACGACGTCCATTGGTCACCAGCTTCCCCCCACTGCGCAGGCGCGGAGAGACGACGTCCATTGGTCACCAGCTTCCCCCCACTGCGCAGGCGCGGTTTGCCACAAATCATCCCGCGCCGGAACCAGAATTTTCCCGAATTTCGCGCAAATTTATTTTTCCTCGGAATGTTTTTTACTGGAAAAAGGGGATTTGGTGAAACCCAACGGACGGCCATGATCACGGACATCTTCAAATCCCGTTCCTGCAGTCTGACGTTTTCCTGTGTTTGACAACATCAACCAAAGTACTGATGTTGTAGAGTTGGCGGCGGCTCAATGGCTGCTCCCTGGCAACAGGGGCCGGTACCCACTGTTAATGTTATGTAGCATCTTGACAAGTTGAATGTGGCACAAATCAACTCCTGCCTCAGAAATGACCTGGATCTGCTTCAACAACAAGGCCATCCGTAGACACTATCTCACTGGCTCTCCACTCTGCCGAGGACTGTCTGGATAACAGGAACAAATACATCAGGTTAGACACAAAATGCTGGGGTACCTTAACAGGCGAGGCAGCATCTCTGGAGAAAAGGAATGGGTGATGTTTTGGGTCGAGACCTTTCTTCAGACTGAGAGTAAGAAGCGTCTCAACCCAAAATGTCACTATTCCTTTTCACCAGAGGTGCTGCCTGACCCGCTGAGTTACTCCAGCTTTTTGTAGGAAAAGTAGCTTACCTTCGTCATCAGTCCTTTATCTGTTTCCTGTCTTGCTGAATTTTATACATAATAAATGAATAGGGTGATTTCACCAAAGGTCAAATGAGCGTAGATCCCCCCTCACGTGACCGAAAATTTTAACTGGAGGACATATGTCAGATCGGTACATGTAAGTGAATGGGGAAACACGCACTTTCCCACCCGTTAAAAACATGGAAAACGGCCGATTTTTGAGCTGAAATTTTCTGTGCTAGTCGGGGTGACCGTGAAGCACAGCGACCTAAATTTTCAGGCAAAAAAAAAAGATAGAAAGTGAGGTAAGGTAATTACAAGAGGGAACTGAAGGTAGAAAGCAGCGGAAGTGAACAGCTGACATTTGCCGTGGAGATTTTAAGATCCAAAATATCGGGAATTATCGCGTTTGCTCGCTGAATTTCATCAAAAGTAAGGCATTATTAACTTACTTTTGATGAAATTCAGCGAGCAAACGTGTTAATTCCCGATATTTTGGATCTTAAAATCTCCACGGCAAATGTCAGCTGTTCACTTCCGCTGTTTTCTACCTTCAGTTCCCTCTTGTAATTACTGAGGGGGGATCTACGCTCATTTGACCTTTGGTGAAATCACCCTATAACTTATTGTGTAGGAAGGAATTGCAGATAGATACAAAATGCTGGAGTAACTCAGAGGGTCAGGCAACATATCTGGTGAAAAGAAATAGGTGATGCTTTGGGATGAGACCCTTCTTCAGACCCTCATTCTACATATGCATAACATGCATATTTATGTTTCTGTGCTTGTCTGAGACTACCTGCCTGTGATAGTTCTACAAGCACAATTTTCATTTTACCTGTACCTCACCATACTTGTGTATATGACGAATTTGCTCACAGTACTCCAAATGCAGCCTGACAAACCAATAAAAAAGATAAAATTGTGAGCAATTTTGGGCACAATATCTGAGGAAGGATGTGCTGGCTGGAGAGGGTCCAGGGGAGGTTTATAAGAATGATCTTAGAAATGAGTAATTACTCTGTTGAACCTAGGATGATCATTTGTCAGTACTGGGCCTGTACTCGCTGGGGTTTAGAAGAATGAGGGGGGACCTAATTGAAACTTAAAGAATAATCAAAGGCTTGGATAGAGTGGATGTGGAGATGATGTTTCCAATAGAGGGAGATCTAGGACCAGATGTCATAGCCTCAGAATTAAATGATGTTTTTTTAGGAAGGAGATGAGGAGAAATGTATTTAGTCAGAGGATGGTGAATCTGTGGAATTATTGGCCACAGGAGGCTGTGGAGACCGTAAGTGGATATTTTTAAGGCAGAGATAGATAAATTCTTGACAGGTACAGGTGTCAGAGGTTATGGGGAGAAGGCAAGAGAACGGGGTTAGGAGGGAGAGATAGATGAGCCATGCTTGAATGGCGATAGAAAGATGTGAAATATATAGTGTGTGAAGAAAGAAAACGAGTAAATGAAGAAAGTTGAGAGAGAAAATAGAGAAAAGAAAATAAAATTAAAAAAAGGAGATCATTATTTATAATCTTGACCAACCCTCGTCCAGTCCTAAAACAGTTATTTTTTACAATTGTGTTGCACCATATGATTCCAACAAAACGGCGAATGGAGACCAACTCGTTATGGATTGGTCTGATTTATCCATTAGGAGGAACTGCATTTCCTCAAGATGAGCGGTGTCCAACATACTTGCAATCCACATTTTAAGCGTTGGTATTGATGTACACTTCCAAAATTGAAGTATTAATTTTTTTGCTATTATTAAACCATAGTTAAAGAATAGATTTTGAGATGTGTTCAATTTATTCCCATCTTCCATTACACCAAATATAATCATTTCAGTATTAGGTTCCATTCTTGTCCTGAACCATTTTGTAAATATTTCAAAAAAATCATTCCAAAATCTATAATGGTTTATGCAGGAAACTAAGGAGTGTGTTATAGTTGCATTTTGGGCTAGACATTTATCACAAGTGGCGGATATATTTGGATAAAATTTGTTCAATCTTGTTTTTGAACAATATAATCTATGTACAATTTTAAATTGAATAAGATTCATAGCAAAAGGATTTGAGTATAGGAGCAGGGAGGTTCTACTGCAGTTGTACAGGGTCTTGGTGAGACCACACCTGGAGTATTGCATACAGTTTTGGTCTCCAAATCTGAGGAAGGACATTATTACCATAGAGGGAGTACAGAGAAGGTTCACCAGACTGATTCCTGGTACTCTCTAGAATTTGTTGTTGAAAACATGTACTCCCAAGGTCTCAAGCAGGAATAAGGTGAATGAATAATCTGTTTCAGGTGCTGGAGATCAAGGAAAATCATGATATTGCCAAGGAACCGCAAGGAACGAGAATGATCCCAGCAATTATGATATGTCGAGTGTTTGATCATAACATCTGATGAGAATTTGACAGCGCTGGGCCTGTACTCACTGGAGTTTAGAAGGATGAAGGGGCACCTCATTGAAACTTACCGAACAATGAAAGGCTTGGATAGTGGATGTGGAGAGGATGTTTCCACTAGTGGGAGAGTCTAGGACCAGAGCTCATAGCCTCAGTATTAAAAGACGTTCCTCTAACAAGGAGATGAGGAGGAATTTCCTGAGTCAAAGGTGACGAATCTGTGGGATACATTGCCACAGAAAGCTGTGGAGGACAAGTCAGTGGATATTTTTAAGGCAGAGGTAGATAGATTCTTGATTCACAAGGTTATTCCCTATGTTGAAAGAATAGAGAGACTGGGCTTGTATACACAGGAATTTAGAAGGATGAGAGGGAATCTTATTGAAACATAAGATTATTAAGGGATTGGACACGCTAAAGGCAGGAATCATGTTCCCGACGTTGGGGGAGTCCAGAACCAGGAGCCACAGTTTGAGAATAAGGGGTAGACTATTTAGAACGGAGATGAAGAAAACCTTTTTCACCCAGAGAGTTGTGAATCTGTGGAATTCTCTGCCTCAGAAGGCAGTGGAGGCCAATTCTCTAGATGTTTTCAAGACAATTATTTAAGGCTCATAGTGGAATCAAGGGATATGGGGAGAAGGCAGGAACGGGGTACTGATTGTGGATGATCAGCCATGATCACAATAAATGGCGGTGCTGGCTTGAAGGGCCGAATGGGGAGAGAGGGAGAGAGGGGGGAGAGAGGGAGAGGGAGAGAGAGGGAGAGAGAGGGAGAGAGAGAGAGAGAGGGAGAGAGAGAGAGAGGGAGAGAGAGAGAGAGAGAGAGAGAGAGAGAGAGAGAGAGAGAGAGAGAGAGAGAGAACTGTTAGAGACTTATATGCAGAGACACACGCTCAACAAATACAGCTTAAGTTCCCACTATATGGTAGTTGAAAAGATTAGCTTGATACAGAGGTGCACTTCCTCCTAAAATGCAAGAAAATTGACAACACAAGCAAAACATACTTTGACAAACTCAGTGTGGCAACCCCTGATTTTAAAGAACTAGATGATACATCAAAACTAAGAATAATCCTTGGTGAAGGAAATACGGCCCATCTTGGTGCACAATACGTAACGGCATGCCATAACCTGAGAGACGGTGAATGACCAATATGCATATATGTACGTACACACTAATTGACATTAACTGACACTCAGAAATTAATATTGAATTGCTAAACTTGCTATTCTGTTGTACTGCTTACAGCTGCAAGAACGTGTAGCATCAATAAAGGTCTATAGGTCTATTGCTAGTTTATGTACAGGGACATATAGAAACATAGAAAATAGGTGCAGGAGAGGGCCATTCAGCCCTTCGAGCCTGCACCGCCATTCAATATTTGAGAAATATAAAAGTGGATAAGTCTCCAGGTCCAGACAGTATATTCCCTAGGACATTGAGGGAAGTTAGTGTAGAAATAGCCGGGGCTATGACAGAAATATTTCAAATATCATTAGAAACGGGAATAGTCCCCGAGCATTGGCGTACTGCGCATGTGGTTCCATTGTTTAAAAAGGGGTCTAAGAGTAAACCTAGCAATTATAGACCTGTTAGTTTGACGTCAGTGGTGGGCAAATTAATGGAAAGGATACTTAGAGATAATGTATACAATCATCTGGATAAACAGGGTCTGATTAGGAACAGTCAACATGGATTTGTGCCTGGAAGTTCATGCTTGACTTATCTTCCTGAATTTTTTGAAGAGGTTACTCGGGAAATTGATGAGGGTAAAGCAGCGCGGATGTTGTGTATATGGACTTCAGTAAGGCCTTTGACAAGGTTCATCATGGAAGGTTAGTTAAGAAGGTTCAATGGTTGGGTATTAATGGTGGAGTAGCAAGATGGATTCAACAGTGGCTGAATGGGAGATGCCAGAGAGTAATGGTGGATGGTTGTTTGTCAGGTTGGAGGCCAGTGACGAGTGGGGTGCCTCAGGGATCTGTGTTGGGTCCACTGTTGTTTGGCATGTACATCAATGATCTGGATGATGATGTGGTAAATTGGATTAGTAAGTATGCAGATGATACTAAGATAGGTGGTGTTGTGGATAATGAAGTAGATTTTCAAAGTCTACAGAGAGATTTATGCCAGTTGGAAGAGTGGGCTGAAAGATGGCAGATGGAGTTTAATGCTGATAAGTGTGAGGTGCCACATCTTGGCAGGACAAATCAAAATAGGACGTACATGGTAAATGGTAGGGAATTGAAGAATACAGTTGAACAGAGGGATCTGGGAATAACTGTGCACAGTTCCCTGAAAGTGGAATCTCATGTAGATAGGGTGGTAAAGAAAGCTTTTGGTGTGCTGGCCTTTATAAATCAGAGCATTGAGTATAGAAGTTGGGATGTAATGTTAAAATTGTACAAGGCATTGGTGAGGCCAATTCTGGAGTATGGTGTACAATTTTGGGAATTATAGGAAGGATGTCAACACAATAGAGAGAGTACAGAGGAGATTTACTAGAATGTTGCCTGGGTTTCAGCAACTAAGTTACAGAGAAAGGTTGAACAAGTTAGGACTTTATTCTTTGGAGCGCAGAAGGTTAAGGGGGGACTTGATAGGGGTCTTTAAAATGATGAGAGGGATAGACAGAGTTGACGTGACTACGGCGGCAGGCGCGGGCACACCGCGACGCCCTGTGTCTCCCTTTCAAGGGAGATGCTAAAACTGCATTTCGTTGTCTCTGTATTGTACACTGACAATGACAATAAATTGAATCATTTCATTTCATTTTTTTCCCACTGAGAGTAGGGAAGATTCAAACAAGAGGACATGGCTTGAGAATTAAGGGACAGAAGTTTAGGGGTAACATGAGGGGGAACTTCTTTACTCAGAGAGTGGTAGCTGTGTGGAATGAGCTTCCAGTGAAGGTGGTGGAGGCATTGTTTTTATCATTTAAAAATAAATTGGATAGTTATATGGATGGGAAGGGAATGGAGGGTTATGGTCTGAGCGCAGGTATATTGGACTAGGGGAGATTATGTGTTCGGCACGGACTAGAAGGGTTGAGATGGCCTGTTTCCGTGCTGTAATTGTTATATGGTTATATGATCATGGCTGATCATCCAACTCAGTATCCTGTACCTGCGTTCTCTCCATACCCCCTGATCCCTTTAGCCACAAGGGTCACATCTAACTTCCTTTTAAATATAGTCAATGAATTGGCCTCAACTACCTTCTGTGGCAGAGAGTTCCAGAGATTCACCACTCTCTGTGTGAAAAATGTTTTTCTCGTCTCCATCCTAAAAGATTTCCCCCTTATCCTTAAACTGTGACCCCATGTTCTGGACTTCCCCAACATCGGGAACAATCTTCCTGCATCTAGCCTGTCCAACCCCTTAAGAATTTTGTAAGTTTCTATAAGATCCCCCCTCAATCTTCTAAATTCTAGCGAGTACATGTCGAGTCTATCAAGTCTTTCTTCATATGAAAGTCCTGACATCCCAGGAATCAGTCTGGTGAACCTTCTCTGTACTCCCTCTATGGCAAGAATGTCCTTCCTCAGATTTGGAGACCAAAACTGTACGCAATACTCCAGGTGTGGTCTCACCAAGACCCTGTACAACTGCAGTAGAACCTCCCTACTCCTGTACTGAATTCATTTTGCTATGAATGCTAACATAGCATTCACTTTCTTCACTGCCTGCTGCACCTGCATGCCTACTTTTAATAACTCGTGTACCATGACACCCAGGTCTCATTGCATCTCCCCCTTTTCCTAATTCAGCCACCATTCAGATAATAGTCTACTTTCCGGCTTTTGCCACCAAAGTGGATAACCTCACATTTATCCACATTATACTGCATCTGCCATGCATTTGCCCACTCACCCAGCCTATCCAAGTCACCTTGCAACCTCCTAGCATCCTCTTCACAGTTAACACTGCCCCCCCCCCCCAGCTTAGTGGAGGCCACAGCATTTCAACAAAACCAACCCACCCCTTCTGATGGATCCACCGCTGGCATCTGATCCCAAAATACCCAGCATTCTTGCAATTGTACACCAGTGACTAACGGGCTGAAACATCATCCATAAAACCAAAACAAAGTTCCCAGTTTCTCCTCGTCTCCCACTTGCTGGAATCTGCAGGAAGATGAATGCCAACTGTTCTTCAATGTCCATCTGAGTGATGCCGGGAGGTTAGGCCAAGCTGGGTGGCAGCCGGTGACCCGGCCTCAATGATCATCTCTGGACTTGAACTCATGATGTTTGCATAACTGCATCTGTTGTGCTGGGGTATTGGACGGCCAATGGGGATGAGTGTAGATTAGCACAACAGGGGGCATGGGCAGGGTGGGGCTTGTATCCATGCTGTTCAACTCTGCCACTCCTTGAGGTCAGTCTGGCTGTTGATGTGTATATCGATGCTTCATGAGGTCATAACTGGGAGGAGCAGAATTAGGCCATTCAGCCCATCAAGCCCACAGTCATTCAATCATGACTGATCTATCCCTTCCTCCTGTCACCATTCTCCTGCCTTCTCCGCATAACTCCTGACACCCGTACTAATCAATACACAATAGGTGCTGGAGTAGGCCATTCGGCCCTTCGAGCTAGCACCACCATTCATTGTGATCATGGCTGATCATCCACAATCAGTACCCCGCTCCTGACTTCTCCCCATATCCCTTGATTCCGCTATGAGCTTTAAATAACTCTCTTGAAAACATCTAGAGAATTGGCCTCCACTGCCTTCTGAGGCAGAGAATTCCACAGATTCACAACTCTCTGGGTGAAAAAGGTTTTTCTTCATCTCCGTTCTAAATAGCCTTCCCCTTATTCTCAAACTGTGGCTCCTGGTTCTGGACTCCCCCAACGTCGGGAACATGATTCCTGCCTCTAGCGTGTCCAATCCCTTAATAATCTTATGTTTCAATAAGATTCCCTCTCATCCTTCTAAATTCCTGTGTATACAAGCCCAGTCTCTCTATTCTTTCAACATAGGGAATAACCTTGTGAATCAAGAATCTATCTACCTCTGCCTTAAAAATATCCACTGACTTGTCCTCCACAGCTTTCTGTGGCAATGTATCCCACAGATTCGTCACCTTTGACTCAGGAAATTCCTCCTCATCTCCTTGTTAGAGGAACGTCTTTTAATATTGAGGCTATGAGCTCTGGTCCTAGACTCTCCCACTAGTGGAAACATCCTCTCCACATCCACTATCCAAGCCTTTATTAAAAGACGTTCATTGTTCGGTAAGTTTCAATGAGGTGCCCCTTCATCTTTCTAAACTCCAGTGAGTACAGGCCCAGCGCTGTCAAACTCTCATCATATGTTATGATCAAAAACTCGACATATCATAATTGCTGGGATCATTCTCGTTCCTTGCAGTTCCCTGGCAATATCCTCCTGGATCAAGATTTTCCTTGATCTCCAGAAACAGATTATTCATTCACCTTATTCCTGTTTGAGACCTTGGGAGTACATGTTTTCAACAAATAGTCCCCGTACTAAAGTAATTAATTGTCCCGTACTGGAAGATGGATGCTATTTAACTGAAAATCAATCGTGCACATAGTTCAGAATTAATGTGCAGCAATAAAATGCTGAGGATACACAGCATCATTTCAGCACAGACTGACCATGGCACACTCACTGCACCCATTGTCATCACTATGTCTAGACATAGACTGAGTCATGCAGTGCAGAGCCTTGCCTTGGGAGACACGTAGTCTTGGCTGAGGATGCAGGAAGGGAGCAGTGCTGCTGTGTCTCACAGCTTGTAGTGAGGAGGCAGCGCCTGTTCAAGGCCTTTGTGTTTGGAGAGTACATCCAGCACCAGTGTGCCACAGGTCTTGGTGCTTGTTGGTGAGTTCTGGCGATGAGGCATTTTGCCAGACAAGCTGTGCAGTCTGCTCTGGGAGGACTGCAGGACATTCCGTGCTGACCACTGCCCAATGGACTTGTGGTCAAAGGTGTTGGTCCGGAAGAAGCTTTCCACAGACGACAGATGGGGCGGCAATGTCCAGTTGACTGGCACATTGTGTGGCATCTGCACCAGGCCCATCCTTCGCAACACCAGGGACAGGTAGAACCTCAGCAGATAGTGACACTTGGTGCCACGTGCCTTGGCTCTACACTCTGCCTGATGCAGCCACACACAAAGGTGGCCATCAGGATGAGGGCGACGTTAGGCACGCTTTCACCCCCGTTGTCTGCCGACTTGTACATTGTGACCCGTCGCACCCGGTCAATCCTCGACCCCCAGATGAACTGGAAGACGGCCCGGGTGATCCCCGTGGCGTAGGAGGGAGGGACAGGCCACACTTGTGCCAAGTACAGCAACCCCGAGAGCACCTCACACCTGATGACCACATTTTTCCCGGTTATGGAGAGGGAGCGTTGCCTCCACAGCTCCAGCTTCCTCCCCACCTTGGCTATCCGCTCCAGCCTATTCTTGTTACTCACCTCAGCCCCCCCCCCCCCCCCCCCCCCCGAACCAGATCACCTTCAAGAAGTCAGGCTTGATGGTGAAGGGGATGGAAGATCGGTCGGGCCAGTTGCCAAAGAGCATGGCCTCGCTCTTCCTGTTGTTCACCCTGGCTCCCGTGGCCGACTCAAACTGGTCGCAGATGCTGATCAATCTGCGGACCGACCTTGGATCTGAGCAGAAGACGGCGACATCGTCCTTGTACAGGGAGGTCTTTACTTGAATGCCCCCACTGCCTGGCAATGTCACTCCTCTTATGCTCGCATCCTTCCTGATGGACTCGGCAAAAGGTTCAATACAGCAGACAAACAAGACAGGAGAGAGAGGGCAACCCTGCCTGACTCCAGACCTTACAGGGAAACTGTCTGATTCCCACCTATTGATTTGGACTGCACTACTGATATTGGTGTAGAGCAGTTTGATCCAATTTCGGATTCCCTCCCCAAAACCCATTTTGGAGAGCACGTCCCTCATGTACGTGTGTGATATCCTGTCGAAGGCCTTCTCCTGGTCCAAGCTGACTAGGCAGGCATCCACCCGTCTGTCCTGCACGTAGGCGATGGTATCTCTCAGCAGCGCTAGGCTGTCTGAGATTTTCCTGCCAGGTACAGCACAGGTTTGGTCCGGGTGGATTACCCCTCCCAGAGCAGATTTGACCCGGTTGGCAATGGCCTTAGACAGGATCTTGTAATCTACATTCATCAATGTTATGGGTCTCCAATTCTTTATATCCTTCCTCTCCCCCTTCTGCTTGTAGATTAGGGTAATGCTGCCCTTCCTCATGGAGTCTGACATGCTGCCTGCTAGAAGCATGTCGTTGTACACTTCCAGCAGGTCCGGGCCCACACAGTCCCACAGAGCCCAATACAACTCGGCCGGTAAGCCATCGCTTCCGGGAGTTTTACTCGAGTCAAAGGAGCTGATGCAGCGGGACTTGGAGCTGATGCAGCGGGACTCAGAGCTGGGGCAGTGGGACTCAGAGCTGGGGCAGTGGGACTCGGAGCTGGGGCAGTGGGACTCGGAGCTGTGGCTGCGGGACTCGGAGTGGGGCAGTGGGACTCGGAGTGGGGCAGTGGGACTCGGAGCTGGGGCAGTGGGACTCGGAGCTGGGGCAGTGGGACTCGGAGCTGGGGCAGTGGGCAGTGGGACTCGGAGCTGGGGCAGCGGGACTCGGAGCTGAGGCTGTTGGGCCGACTCGGAGCGGAGACGGCGTTCTGGCTTTCGGCAGCGGTGACATCACCACGGAGGTCCGCTGGACTGGAGAGCGGCATCTTCGGCCTGGATCGAACGCCTCAGCGCAGAGGGAGAACAAGGAGGGAAGAGACAAAGACTAAGACTTTTGCCTCCATTACAGTGAGGAGGTGCTTGGTGAACACACTGTAGTGGATGTTAATTTGTGTTTATTGTATGTTTTGTTATTTATTGTTACTGTGTATGACTGCAGGCAACGTAATTTTGTTCAGACCGAAAGGTCTGAATGACAATAAAGGAATCAAATTCAAATAAAGGAATCAAATACAAATTCAAGTGGAGCCCCTTCTACAGACCCGAAGCGTCACTATTCCTTCTCTCCAGAGATGCTGTCTGACCCACTGAGTTACTCCAGCTATTTGTGTCTATCTTTGGCTTAAACCAGCAGCTACAGTTCCTCCTGCAGAACCAACTAACCTATCAAGCTCCACATCTTTACCAGACAGGGGTAAGGTGGAGCACTGGGAGGAAACCCATGAAGTTACAAACTCCACAGAGACTGTATCAGAGGTCAGGACTGAAGCCACTTTGCTGGGTCAGTGAGACAGCAGCTCTCTACCAGCTGCACTACAGTGTTGATCATGATTTTACAATATTATAAGGTTTAAGTTTCTAAAATAAAAAGAAATATTTATAGTTTGTAATGTAACCTTTTCACACAAAGGGAGGTGGGTGAATAGAACGAGTTGCCGGAGGAGGTAGTTGAGGGAGGTACTATCACAACAAATAAGAAACATTTAGACAGGTTCATGGATATAATAATAATAATAACTTTATTTGTTAAGCACCTTAAAAACAACCAAAGCTGACCAAAGTGCTGTACAGAAAAAAGAAAACAAGCAAGACATCATAAAACAGGCAGAACAACAGAACATACAACTAACACGAGCCGCATAAATTACATACAAAAAATCCAAACAATAAATTTAAAAAAAAAAAAAAAAAAAAACAAACTCCACGGAGACTGTATCAGAGGTCAGGACTGAAGCCACTTTGCTGGGTCAGTGAGACAGCAGCTCATATGACAAGTTTAGAGGGCAGATGGGACCAGTGCAGATGCGGCATGTTGGCCGGTGTGGGCAGGTTTCTCCGCTGCAAGACTCGATGGCTCTAGTTATAAGGCACTTTACTTTTCACAGAAATAGTTATGGCTAATGAAATACTTCTGAAATATTAACTTTTTGTGTAGGAATGTTCAAAAATCAATCAGTGAAGCAGTTTAGCCCTCACAAAGGGTTTGTGTAGTAAATGAAGGTATATGGTATGCAGTTTAGCTGCTCAATAGTCTTCTGTGTTTGGAGGATGTAGGAAAGGTTTGGAGGGCTATGGACAAAATAGGTCAAGTTTGGATGGGACATCTTGGCCAGAGTTGGACCAAGGAGCATGTTCATTGATAGCGATCTCACAGAAAATCAGACATCTCTGATGAAATTTACCATCGTGTTCAATGTAATAGCACAGCCTTTGGTCAATTGTGAAGGTTCTTTGTAAACTTAGACCTGGAAAAAGCTACCACACTGCAGTAATCTCTTGCATATTTTTTAAACTGGGATACAGATCATCAGATGTTTAAGATGTATCAGGTTTCAGACTCATTAACCTATACAATATCTTTAATTATTAACACCCTCCTCTTACTTCCTCATTTTCACTGGCCTCTTGATTCTTCAGCATGCCAGGGATTTTGGTGCCTTCTGTGAATATAGCTTGCTACACAAGGAGGAAACATTCTCAAGGATTGGTTCACCAATAATGGGATTTCAAAGTGAGACGTCACCCGTGCATGTTCCAAAATGATGCTGCCTGGCCTGCTGAGTAATGCCCCTGTCCCACTTAGGGAACCTGAACTGAAACCTCTGGAGACTTTGCGCCCCACCAAGGTTTCCGTGCGGTTCCCGGAGGTTTGTGTCAGTCTCCCTACCAGCTTCCACTACCTGCAACCTCCGGCAACCACCTGCAACCTCCGGGAACCGCACGGAAACCTTGGATGGGGTGCAAAGTGTCCAGAGGTTTCCTTTCAGGTTTCCAAAGTGGGACCGGGGCATTACTCCAGAAATGTGTCCTTTTGTGTATTAACCAGTATCCACAGTTCTTTGTTTCTACAACCAATGGCATGACTGCCTTGATAGCATTGATGTACAGAGGGATCTTGTGGTCCAAGTCTCTAACATGCAAGTGGCATCACAAGGGGTTTGTGTAGTAAATGAAGGTATATAGAGTGATTTAGACCATTTGGAAAAATGGGCTGAAAGATGGCAGATGGAGTTTAATGCTGATAAATGTGAGGTGCTACACCTTGGCAGGACAAATCAAAATAGGACGTACATGGTAAATGGTAGGGAATTGAAGAATACAGTTGAACAGAGGGATCTGGGTATAACCGTGCATAGTTCCTTGAAGGTGGAATCTCATATAGATAGGGTGGTAAAGAAAGCTTTTGATATGCTAGCCTTTATAAATCAGAGCATGGAGTATAGAAGTTGGGATGTAATGTTAAAATTGTACAAGACATTGGTGAGACCAAATTTGGAGTATGGTGTACAATTTTGGTCACCCAATTATGGGAAAGATGTCAACAAAATAGAGAGAGTACACAGGAGATTTACTAGAATGTTGCCTGGGTTTTAACAACTAAGTTACAGAGATAGGTTGAATAAGTTAGGTCTTTATTCTCTGGAGCGCAGGTTAAGGGGGGACCTGTTAGAGGTCTTTAAAATGATGAGAGGGATAGACAGAGTTGATGTGGACAAGGTTTTCCCTTTGAGAATAGGGAAGATTCAAACAAGAGGACATGACTTCAGAATTAAGGGACAGAAGTTTAGGGGTAATATGAGGGGGAACTTCTTTACTCAGAGAGTGGTAGCGGTGTGGAATGAGCTTCCAGTGGAAGTGGTGGAGGCAGGTTCATTGGTATCATTTAAAAATAAATTAGATAGGCATATGGATGAGAAGGGAATGGAGGGTTATGGTATGAGTGGAGGCAGGTGGGACTAAGGGAAAAAAAAAATTTGCTCGGCACGGACTTGTAGGGCCGAGATGGCCTGTTTCCGTGCTGTAATTGTTATATGGTATGCTTGTTTTCATAGGTCAGGGCATTGAGTATCTTCCTCGTTCGTATGGCGTGCACAGCCCAAAGTCGTTAGACAACTTGGATCTTCTGCTTGTGCACGCCAGGTGCATTGCATTAATTGAAACAGGGTGGACCTCATGGAGGTTGCAATCTCCTACCCCATGCATTGGGTATAAGAGTCCGGAAGTCATGTTGCAGCTTTATAGGACTTTGGTTTTGCTGCATTTGGAGTCAAACTCAAAAAGCTGGAGTAACTCAGCGGGTCAGGCAGCATCTCTGGGGAAAAGGAATAGTGACGCTTCGTGTGACATCCTTAATGCTGGTGGCCAGCATACTTGTGTTACCATAGAAGTGTAGCGGGTCAAGGTGCAACTAAATACCCCTGGTAGCCACTATACTAGAGACATTATGGCAGTGACATTATAACCATATAACAACATTAATGGCACAATTAAAACATGTAACACGATTTCAGGCCATCTTATGGTCGCGACTTTCACTCAAATATAAATACAAGTGATAAAACAGTCAAAACGAATTGTAACTTTTAATAAAAACTTTGTCAAACAAAATAATTAACAAAAGTGCATTTCTAAATTGTACCCTAATGGCAACATAACAAACATGAGAATAGTGTAATAGATAAATTATATTTATAATGTACTCAATGCTTTCCTCAAATCTGCAGCACCACTTTAAATGTACAAATGCATTTCGAAGCAGAAATATAATCTCTCAATATAATCTCTCTCTGACATCCTAACTCCCAAGGAGCAGAGTTAAATAACATTTCTTAACATTTCTCAAAAATATACATAATTTTGCATTTAGAGCTTTATAACCAAGCGGCCTACACCAACAGGATTGCCACTTTCGTAAGGAACACAGCAAAATGGAAAGAGATTGCAGTGTCTCCTCCTGACTCCGACGTGGAATGGGCAACAAGGCAAGTCGAAGGTGTCACGGTCTTCAATGTTTCCAAGCCAAATTCTCCAAGCTCCACCTTTGGTTCACCATGCATCTACACCGGAGAATTTAACTGCCACAGCACCACCTGGGCTACCGTTCAACTAACTCAGATGCCGCTCCACTAGCAGACTGGGGCTCAGCTACTGCTATTCAACTCCTGTATGACCAAAACAACTGGACAGCTTCCACTCTGGCAGGTGGAACATCACTACCAACATTGACTTGGCTTTTGCAAACCTGAATGGACCATCCTCACACCGTATCATCCTGGATCACTTCCCAAAATCACAACATCCCCATCTCTGATTATCCCGGACAACCTCATCGAGCCGGTCCCAACCAAACCTGTGAAGAGGTGGCATTTCTGCAAGACCAGGTGAGACCAGTTCACACGTCTGGTGGACTTCTGGATCGCCAGCCTCCCCACCCCCACCTCCACCAATCTGGACAAAACCTACTGAGTCTTCTGCAAATTCCTCATCAGGGCAGCGAAGAGTTCCATTCCTCGCAGCTATCATTGCCGGTACATCCCCACATGGGACGAAGAGTGTGACGCATGCCACGACGCATTCCTGGACGCTGAACTTGGCGAAGAAGCTGTCTCCAAGGCCACGGATCTGACAATGTGTCTCGACAAGAAGCGCAGAGAGCAGTGGGCAGAGACAGTGCAAGGAAACGACTTCACACACTCCAGTAGGGTGGCTTGGAAGAACTTCAAAGAAGCGGACAAGAATCAAACCCGTTCTGTCAAACAGGAAACCACTAATTTTTGGGAAGCTCCAGGCGCTGATGGGCTCCAGTCAGCAGCCTTTTCCTCTGCAGAACTCTCTCCTGTCATCACTCAATTGAAATGCGGAAAAGCCCAGGGTCCAGATAACATTCCCCCAGAATTCCTGAAACACTG